>NW_026461443.1:0-63084 GCF_021730395.1 Mercenaria mercenaria | reverse complement strand
TATTTTATAGGAGTGTCTACACCTAATACTTAAATAGCTGCACGCAATAGAGTAAAAACATTAAACGCTGTAAAACAATACCCGAATGACAGGGGTCAGAAAATGTTTCGATAGAAATATTTCAGAGAGGCATAATAAAAAAGAAAGTTTCCAGTTACATTTCAAAACATTACAGGTAAGGCAGGTCATTATTTTCCACGCATACTAGAATAAACATTATGTATATTACCTCCTTAATATATTTTATTGTCCCCATGCAGGTTGTTCTTTAAACATGAAAGATATTTAAATGGTCGAATCTGAACTAGGCAAATGTTCGACTCCCAGCTCGTGCAGGATGTCCTTAGCTAAATGTGAGGAATTATCATTAGAAAAACAACTGTTATATAGATAACAATTATTATAATTAACGTAAATAAAACCGTCTTAGGTATTTTATTTCTGATTAAACTCAATAATTTCCCTAGTTATGCATATAAAAGAGTGGATAACTCAAGGCTTATGAACATGTAAAGTTTTCCGCTAAGTTAAATGTTCTGAACGACATATCATAACATAAATATAAATTCAAATTACTTTAAACCAACCGCAGACAAAAAATGTTCTTTTCCTATTGCCCATGGTTTGTAAATATCTCTAGTAATCACCTGTAAAATTATGCCTTCCCTCATTTGGTTGAGATAACCTTCTGTTTACTACTGCAGACATTACGTCCTTGTTTTCCTCCCTTTATTCGCTGAAATATTTGCTCTTATTGTGACATATGCCATCGTACCGTTTAAAGCATTTGCTGACGTTTTGTCCATTCCTCATTTTTATCATTTTAATCTGATTAGGTTTTACTTTAAGGGGAAATGCCACAGTTGCCTATATATATAGGGCAAAAACAAATCCTGCGGGCAGACTTTCTTTAAACTTTGTGTACTGTCTGGGAATCAAGTTTAAAACAGAAATATATATCAAAAACCATATGTACCCAGGCTTGATCTCGAATTATCTGCCATTAAAAGTAGATTTTTCAGTATTTTCCGACTTTCAAGGGCAGAAAATTCATGACCAAGGCTGTGTTCCTATGGTTTGTTTTATTTCATATTTCTGTTTTTGATTTGATTCTCTGTCAGGAAAAGTGTTTAAAGAAGAAATTCCTTCTGCAAGAAGATTTTTGCCCCAGGTCAATATAGAGACTGTTATGCGTGGCTCATTTGTGTCATGCGTAATCAAATTCATGGGACATAAATATATTTTATACATAAATATTATTTTCTATTATTAATGGTTAGTATATATACATTCTTTTCAGTACCTGGTGCACTATGTTTACTAGGTAAATCTCTGTGATTTATATGGGAATGGAATACTGTCTGAATGTGAAAGATGTACAATTTTAAAATTGTACATCTTTGAGATAATTTGTGTTATACAACTAGAACCTACCGTCTGTTGAGGCCTTAAGACAAACTAAAGATTTAATGCGTTTAAACTTCAATGTTCTTAAAGCTGACACTTACGATGGTGTATTTTGATATATGACGTAAGTTCATACACGCATGTACGAACTGTTCTAATGGCACTTTATCAGTGTTCTGAATTAAGTGTAGATAAGAAAAAAGCTTTACGTATAAGGATTCATGTACAAGAATAATATTTCAGCATCACAATAACAAGTATAATTAAATATTAGTTTCGTATAATATGCTTCTTTTCCGCTATCAATACTTTACACCTCTTATGGCACTTTTCCCGTGTTCTGAATTAAATATACACGAGAAAATGTTATAATTACGTAAACATTTGTGTACTCTATTCTTTCAATACCACAATAACGATTATAATTAGTGACATATACTTATAACGCTATGAAACTAAATTTAGAAAAAAAAAATGTTTATTATATTTGTTCGGGTCTTTAGTTTTCCTATCAGACTTGTTCATTCAATGAAAAGGAGTTATTATATTAGAAATACAATAGTTACTGATGCTTTATTTCGATTAATCAACTTTTTGCCTTGGAAAGAAAAAGACATACTAATACTATCTTATTATTTTACATAATTTAGTCGTAGTACCAAACCTTTTTAGTCTGAATAAGTAATGCAGTAAAATCAAACTTCATAAGAAAACCATCATTTGTAAATATATAAGGGTTAAAGATTTTCACTATGTTTGTTGCTGTGGTATCATTGTCTGATTCATAAGTCTGTCGTTTTAAAAACAAGAATAATGGCAAAGTCATTTAAACATAACAGGACGACGTCTCGTAAGGGACTTAGCCTACAAGTGTGAACATTAAATATGATTAAAGGAACAGATTTTCACAAGAAAAAATCTTTAAGAAGATATATGATAGTATACAAATACACGAATAGGCGCCTTTATTTCATGTTGACACGAATCTTTTACCCATTTATATATGTGATGAGAAATTTTAGTTTTATTTTTTCATAAATAATTTAATTAAATTCATACTTGATCATTTTAGCTATAAAACTATTTACAGACTGTTGTTACTTTAAAAGAAGTATTTCCGTGTTTGGTCACTCCTACTCAAATATTTGTTTTACTTGCCGTTTTAGATTATGAAGTTTAAAAGAATCCCAAATGAAGTGAAAGATAAGAGTATTATGTCAAAATCGAATGAGTGATATCGTAAGAGTGTCCACGTTTACTGACTACCACAAGTGCCGCGTTGACTCTCTCTGATGCTTGGTCTATTCCCCTATTTTGTTTGCAAGATACGATTTCATTCTGGTGCATGCTTTAACAGGAAGGGTGAGGTTATTAGGCCCAAATTCTTAATCGTCCATGCGAAAATGCCGAAAATCATGTATATAGACATTTGTGGTCGCGGAAACACATTTGTTTGTTTGTTTGTTTGTTTTGAGTTTAATGCCGTTTTTCAACAGTATTTCAGCCATGTAACGGCGGGCAGTTAACCTAACCTGTATTCCTGGATTCTGTACCTGTACAAACCTGTTCTCTGCCAGTAACTGCCAACTTCCCCACTTGAATTATCAGAGATTGAGGACGAATGATTTCAGACACAATGTCTTTTATCAAAACGTCACGGAGAACATACACCCCGCCCGGGGATCGAACTCGCGACCCCGCGATCATTCGACCAACGCTCTCACTACTGAGCTAAGCGGGCGGGCAGGAAACACATTTAGTGCAATATCTATGGTAATAAGAAGTCACGCTATATTACCTTAGGAGCTGCACATTCATTATCACTTAAACTGCATTTAAGTGTTGTGTATATTTTTTTCAATTACAAATGCGGAAATCAATGCAGGTTTCCCGTCAAGTTTAAAATACAAGTTGGTTAAGTTTACTGTCCTTGCATCATATCAACGTTCGGTTATATCAAATACATGAAAGGTAATACTATTTTAAGCATGATATTAAGATGATCCAAAATTAAAATGGAAACTGACGATCAGGTGAACTTTAAGGCGTGGTAAATTCATGATTAAAATGAAAAATGACATACAGCGTATTCGGCATTTTTTGGTGTTAAATTTCCTATTTTTAAACGTGAAAATGTAAATATGCGATATTTTAGAAATATCCTTTTGTACCTTTGATCAATGTGTTAATCTGTTTTGAAAGCAGACACCAATAGGGGTTTAAATCTTTTATTAATTTTTCAACTCTAGTAACCTTGTGAAACGAATCTCCTCTTGCAAAGAGGGAACATTATTACAAGCAATTTTCACAGAGATAAAGTTGTTAAATCTTCCGAAACGTTTTACAAGAAGAAACATCCAAATGACGTTATGAATGACATCCAGCTAACCCAAATAAAAAACGTAACATTGTGTCGTGTCGCAAGTTGAATTCTCTTGATCCTGCGATAATATTTTTGCTATTTCCATTGCTATTTTCAGTGCTAAGAAAGAAAACGCTCTCTAGTAAACGCCAAACCAGAAGAAGTGCGCATGTATAAAATTTACTTTGCAGCATTTGCGCAACGAAAGCAATGATTTAAACGTGTGGATCTGTTCAGCTTGGTTATATTGTATGGTTGACATTTAAATAGTTTCGGTATCTTGCATGTTAGAAAACTAGAGACACAATATACTGAATATACAAAATATACTGAATGCCCCTCGCAGTACTACGGATATAATACCCAGTACGTACTTAATGTTTATGCATCATCATCAACAGCAACGATAAAGTCACAAACAACACTGGTTTTTAACATGAACATTTTTTACCATTTTACCTTCTGTAATTTCACCGATCTTCATATCTGATATGATAAAGAAAACATTAAATTGGACTCCTGAATCTTACCGAAAAATGTTCAGTCCGCTGATAAATCTCCATTCTGCTATATATGAAATGCCTACGTGAGGTTTACATGGTATATATCAATGCGTTACAACATGTGTCATCATATGAGCTAATTTCTGCAAAATGAGTTGTTTTAAAAACTATTTTTCTTCTTTAAAATTAAAACCTCCGCGTGGTACTGTAGAAATAATTGCTCAAAGTGGTTTATTAAGTCAGTTTTCTTTTTGATAAAGTTGCGTAATTATAAATCATAAATGGATTCTAAACAAGTAAGCATTTTAACATTTGTTCTCTTTAACATTTATGATGATGTTTTATTACTTATAGTGGTGAATAAGAAATAAAAATCTGTTTAGATCACAGGTAAAGGAAAACAACATGGCGTCGTTTAGCATATTTCACTGAGAGAAGACAAAATACAATATTCTCGATAAAAGATCAGCCACGTGAACATAATACGAAATTTGTTTTTTATTCAAAAGATTAATTAAAGAAAACTTTAAGTGCACGTTTAAACGGTTATCAACCACACTGACACTTCTTGTAAGTCCATACTCTGTGCAGACGATTCTTGGTCTATTTGCAAATTCCCCAAATTTGATTTATACCCGTTTAAACGCTCGAAAAATAGCATTCAATCCTTATATTTACATGTTAAAAACAGTTTGCTAAATGAATACTTTCGTTTTACATCATAATTGTGATCGTGTGCAAGCTTAAAACTGATAATAATTGTCTGTAGCAACATCAGTGTCATCATCTGCTCCATTTACTATACTGATAATACTTAGGATTCATCATCACAAACTGCAACACTAACAAAACTAATAATATAAACCGTTGTTGTCAGTCGATATCATTATTTTTAGTTCATTGTCGTACATAAAGAAACATTGGATTAACAATAAACTCATTGACAACACTTAAAACCCAAAGACATTAAGTTAATTTGACTCCAGGACCTCACTCCAAGTTTTTCTTTTTTTCAGTTTCTACCAAAATTTCTTTCAAGGACTCTATACTAGTCTACGAGATGTGATAAACATTTCGTGTCACAGTATGTCGCAAAAAATAACAATATATTGTTTTTTTTCTGAAATGAGTGAACTATTTTACTAGTCCTTAAAATGAGCAGTTAAATTTCCGCGTGGATTATATTTGCTTTGATTTCTTCTGGGCTTAAAGGATGCTGCACATTGCAATGCCTTTCATTTACAGACTTAATTGTAGCGAGTCTACTATTATTGTTATAATGTTGTATGTTTTGTTATCCCTTGCCAAAAGAAGATAGCGATTCTTATTGGTCTCTGTGTGTACATTGGTATATTAGTTCGTCCGTCTTTAATACTTATGTCCGGTGCATAATTCCACAGATTTTGTCAAAACTTCACACAATATAGGATGACGTTGAGAGAAAAAACTGTGTAATGGAACCATGACTGTACGTTGCTTATTATTTGATTTATTCTCTCCTGATTTGATTTACACAGAGCACATTTTTCCCGGAGCATAACTCAAAATCAGTTAATAAAGGGATTTTGTTAAAGCGTTACGGAAGAAAGAGCATAATAAGAGAAAGTAAAGTGTACAAAAACTATAATTCTATCTTTATAACGTTTCGAATTATCAATCTCTATTTTATTGGCTCATATCTTTTTCCAGGAGCATAACTCAAAAACTATTAAATATATTTTTAAAACAATCGCACAATGACAGGGGAAATCGAGAGGAAGTGAATTTACTAGAACAATGAATCTTTCTTTTTTTAAATTTCTATTTAAAACATCTGCTTGTGGAAAACTCACATTTTTAATTGAAATTATTCAAACTGCAAAGATCGATAACATTGTAAAATGGCAACGAACAAAACTTATGATTATATTTTAACCTTTAATTACAATTGCTGATACTAAATATGAGCCTGCAACATTTTCGTTACTGTCATGTGTTATGCGACCTATGGTTCCATCTTTTATATTTTGGTACATGGTAGCGGGTGATATTTTAGTGGTTTTGACGTTTTGACCTTGGATATGTTCTTGTTAATAACCTTGGCTGAATTCCATTATGCATTTTGTTTATTTGAAAAATAGTTAGTACTTACATGTGTTTTATTTGTACCTACCAATTTAGTAAGCCTTTTATACCTGGACTTGAGAAAAGGCTGCTGTAGCGAAAATACACTGGTCATTTTGGGCATCGATTTTCATTTTTCCGTTGTTGTTGTTGGAAGTCTGATAAACTTCAGACTGTCCTATGCACTTTGTTACATGACATATATGGTTATTTTTTGTTGTCCTGCTCTTACTTCACGAAGCCATCTTTGGGGAAGTTGCAGCTCTATTGTAATCGCTTATAAATATCAAAGCAAAATGTATCATATTATTTACAACATAAGATAATTGATTTGCTTGAGCTCCGTGAGCACTTAAAAGGAACTTCAGTTTCCGGATGATGTTGAGCTGAATGTTGGTGGGAAATTGTTGGCAACATTGCTCAGTACCTTAACGAAGGACCCTGACAGCATGTTGGCAGCCATGTTTAGTGGGCGTCATGTAGTTAATAAAGATTAAGATGGCCGATATTTTATTTACTGTGATGGACATCTGTTTGAGTATATTTTAAATCCTACGATTTGGTGTCTTGCCGCCAAAAGAAAAAGCTCTAGAGGTGTATGACATGACTGTTTACTTTGGGATTTAGTCACTTGTTGTGTGTGAAAGCTATTCAGCTGTACAACATCGGAAACGAATTGAAGAAATCATGAAAAACAAAATTGACATTGAAGAATATGAACGTTTGAAACCCGAAGCAATAAAATAACTTTATAACTGTTATGCTAGACCTCAGGACACAAACGTATTGCATATCCATTTAAAGCATGTGAAACATGCTTCTTCCTGTTTCAGCTATGTATATCAAAACAGACTTGAGAAAGGTGAACTACACATTGTATTGCTTACTGATTACAATGTGATAGAAGCTAGATATTACAACAAAAGAGAACATTGTAATGTGTCAGCTCGGGTTTGGAAAGTACACCTACTTTCACGGACCTTTTCCATATGACTGTCATAACGAGTTTCACGAGGATGAAACCGTTGAATACAAAATTTCAATTGTTGAACACGAAATCATTCGGAAGTAGTATTATACAGCGAGTATACGTTGAGCCATTTATCATCCAGATATAACATGTTGTATCTATGACGTAGGTTTCAATAATTTGGATGGTAAAAATATGAATGTTCGGAATGATCTATCTTGTATGCCTTCAAGTATGGAAAATTGTGTTTTGATATGTGCTTTCAAAGATAAGCGAGAACCGTCAAAAACATACATAAATAGGCCAATAAATCAGAGACTCTTCATTATTGGATTGACTAATAAAAATGTCAATTTGGTAACAGTAATCTCAACAAAGTGTGAAAGGACAATACTTTGTCAGGCTTTTATTGATGTATACATTGTCGGATACGCACGTAAGCATCCGCCAAACCTGGGTTTGTTGGCGAGTTCTATGACGTTATAAAGAATAGAAGTGATTAAAGAAGTGATTTCGTTTTTGTCGTGTTGAGCGACCTGTGAAGTTTCCACTTTTTTCTATTTCATTATCACAGCAGCGTTGTTTGTGCCGTGTGGTGGCCGTAAAATGTCTCCCCGTACATCCAATCAGTTATATTTCGATCTTCTCAGATCGTTCAGCACGACTTTTATGTCGTGTTATTGGTACTGTTTAGTTTCTAAACATGACCATTTCGGCCTGGGTGGTTCCAATACTACCGCTTTCATAGCTTTGGGTATTGTTTAATCACCCCTTTGATATGGTGCCTGCTTTTTAATTTTGTCTTTTGACAGTTCCTATGATACGCAGGCTCCATAACCTCAGATCCCCTTGCTAAATTCCAGTTTGTTTAGTTCTGCTCATTGTTTTCTCGTTTGGGACAAACCCTTTACTTTATCTGGGGACCAAACGCCACTCTTAATGGAATTACACACCTCAACACGTATATCACTGAAGGTTCCACTTTCACCGCCATTTGAATACATCTGCGGATGTCTCTAAATTAATTTTTGTACTTTTAGCATGTGTACATGTTGAGTTCTGCTCAACCCGGGGCTAGAGGACGTGGACGGTAGCATGCATTTCCACTAACCGGGCCTGCAACATTTTCGTTTTTGTCGTGTTGAGCGACCTGTGAAGTTTCCACTTTTCTCTATTTTAAAACATTTTTTAACAGAATGATTATTTGTCCATTGTATACATGTATGTTTGGCTGATCATTCGCTAAAATTTAAATGTATAATGGATTGCGATAATCTTATTTTAACGGTACTTGGTAAAATCCAAAAACAGGTAAAGCAGGTGTATTATCCGGTAAGTGGTGTTAATTTGTATATTGTAGTATTCCTAGCTCTAACTACGATACGTTATTCCATAACAGATTTGTAGTCAAATGGATAGTGTGTTGGACCTCTCTTCTTTTTATGTTTGTATGGTGTAGGTTCGAGCCCTTCTTTTTTTAAATGATTTTACTTATTCTATTTTTGTAGGTCCTTTTTATATCGTCTTTTGTATTTAGTTTTTCTTTCATTCTTGCAAGAGTTTTCTTTATTCATATTAATAGATTTAACGATTGATATGAGATCCTTTAAAAAAAATGCACGAAACAATCATCATACAAAAAGTTTTACCTGTATGCTTCTCCAGATAAAAACATGTTAGAAAATTAAAAAAAAAGTAGCTCGTCCTGTATAGTCCTGTTCAATAAGGTTGTTACTTCCCTTGCGTGAGTTGTCGTTATTGATAAAAACTACTTCCGGGGAGCAAAAAAAATCAGAAAATGGCGACGAACGAAGGAAATGATGAATCGATTGACTTTGGCAAACATTCAGTGCGTGAATTGAGGGTTTATTGAAGAGATAGAGGTACACATGTGCCAGAAAATAGGCCATAATTAGTAAAACATGCTAAAGGACTTTTTAAATTAGGTACGAGGCCACTTTATGAAATACATATCGAGGACGATCAACGCTACAAACAACGACAATTAGAACTTTTTAAATTTGTATTCCTCTTGGAGAGAAAATACTTGAGCCCAAGACTTCTTCGTATAGACTTTGAAGGGACATTCTGTTGAAAGGATCTAATTTGCGTTTGGAATGCTGCCAAAATTAAATTCATTCTATGGCATAATGACTGGAGGGTTAGCTCATGATCAGTATATTAGCTGTCAAAAAATGGCCTGAATATGACTATCTATAAATTCAGAGAATTGTTTGTCACTTTGGAAAAGGTCCGGTACTGACTGAATTGGGAAGAACTGCGACATGTAAAGTGGGATAACAATCGCTGAAATTAATATTTGACTATGAAATAAAACTTTGTTTCCCCTCCTGCTATCTACCACTTAAAATGCTACAGTCTAAAAATGTTTTGGCGAGCAGGACTAAATCCTTTTCTAAACTTACTAGATGTTCAAAATTCAAAGGTAGTGACTGGTTTAAAATATATATCTACATTCGGATAAGTAACTTAAGGATAGTACGTCTAAGGTCAAAGTGATAAATGTGGCTGTTTAAATGAGGTTCAAACTATCATGGAATTGAACACTGGAAACTGACTGCTTTAACCAGGTTCACTTTAGGGAACAAAGGTCTTCCTGCATATTAACAATTCTTAATCCCGTTGAACAATTTCTTTAATGAAATGAACAGGTGTGCGAAGGGGCATATTTTTCATTGTTCAAAAAACTTTTATAACAAACATACTCTAATTCTTAAATTAAACGTCTGAAGCATTTATTCAGTGAATCAACAAAATATTTACACATATGTATATATACACATAATTATTTCTAATAACTTTACATTTTGTCAAAGCGACTAATCCATATTTTTAGGTGAAATTTAATTCACGTGTGGAATTTACATGCTCTGTTGTGGCTGCACACTTGTAGAAATACTACATATGATGTTCCAATCTGTGAAATATATTTCAATTTTAAACTGAAACAATCCGCTCTGTAAGTCTCTAATACTTTTAAAACATTTAAGAGGAAATCCGCACTCGCTTCACTTTTTAACAATGTTTGGCAGTTATTTCAACTTCTTTAAAAATGGTATTTTTCCCAATATCAGCTATATATGTATTTAATGAAAT
The DNA here is from genome assembly GCF_021730395.1 of Mercenaria mercenaria. Classification (NCBI taxonomy): domain Eukaryota; kingdom Metazoa; phylum Mollusca; class Bivalvia; order Venerida; family Veneridae; genus Mercenaria; species Mercenaria mercenaria. The sequence continues at coordinate 52,622 of NW_026461443.1, read as the reverse complement.
TTTGTTTCGAATAAAATCAGTAAGGCTTAGAATTTTGTTTCAGATCTTGTATAAAACTTGGATATCAGGACACTCATGATTTCAATTATTTAATAATGCAATCAAAGTAATAGAATTTCTCACATAATTGATAATGCAAGATTAGACCAGATGACATGCTGTTTATACTTTTATCAATTATTACAAACATGACAAATATTCAATTTCTGTCGACAGATTGTTATCAGCAATTTGTTACATATGCAAATTCGGCTAATCATGTTTGCTCCCCAGTATTTTGAATGTATGCTGATCTTATCTTTTAGCACCAAAGAGTTCACAAGGGGAGTAATAAATCAGGGGAGATAACAACCCTTATTGAACAGGACTATAGCGAACCAGGACCGTAAGCTTACAAATCATACGTGTTAACCACTAGACCAAGCCGCTTCTTACATCGGTTTTGCGACATAAGATATTTGTCATGTAATGTGTCCACCTGATTCCCTATTTCATTGTTATGGGTTGATCCGGTATTAGTAAATAAAGGCCACAGTTAGTTCGTAAGTATTGACCTGGCACTCTTTAATCTTCACCAATATTTTCGGACATTTTCGTTAATTTATGCAATATTGGTATCCTGAAAATACCTGTATTAGTAACATTATACAGTTAACAGGTACAAAAGTGGTAAGGTCATTCTTTTGTAATGTTATGTCATTACATTGATACCTGTTCTATTGTTACATTATTTTATGCATCATATCTCATGAATTTAATTGTTTCTCTTGTATATTTTTTTTTTCTGAAAACGGTGGTGACAAGTAATTTGCCTTTTTTCTAAGATACTTCTAACACGGTTTTTATTCCACTCCTTATACAATGGTTAAATATGATAATTTTCAATAAATGAACCATATAAATAAAATCACAATACATTTGATCCGATAAATGGTAAGTTCGAGAAAAAAGGAAGGTCAAACATAGGATTTGAACCCACAACCCTGTGACTGGCAGCTAAACGCTTTGTCCACACAGCTACTTGCACATGCGACCTTATGTCAATAAAGAATTATGTATGTCACAGTTATATCGCTATTTATGTTTGGACACCAAATATTAATTTACGGAAATATACGGAATATTCATGAGTTCCAGGTCAATACTTACGGACAATATCGCGTTTTATTAATACAGAATTGAAATGCACGAAAACTGTGCTCTATTTACTTTTTCTTTGTATATGCCCCTTATTACTCATAGCAGATATACAAGAGTACATCATATATACGGTAAAATGAATTCATCAGGAAATGATTTGCACAAACGGAAAATCAAGACTTTCGTTAAGTGGTCCCCTGTCTTCAGCAGCCAAATTAGCCTTGTCACTTTATTGGCTGCTTAACACAAGTTTGACTGTACTTTCACAAACTGTATTATCATTGCTTGCCTATTTCTATTATCTTTAAACAGGTCGCCATAGAAAATAGTAAACAGGACTTGTAAACTAGAGGCCCACATGGACCTAAGTCGCTCACCTGAAGGAAACCTAAACCATCTGACTTTGCTTCTAACTAGGTTTGATTACAATTCTCTTAAGCGGCGTCATTTCCCTTTAAAGGTATCTGTATTTCTAGCTCTAATGGTCCCTAAAAGGGGTCAAGTGCCCCAAATTAAACAAATTTGAGGAAGGACCTTATAACGATCCTCTAGACCAAATCTGATGAAGATCCTTTAAGTGTTCATGAGAAGCAGTAGTATAAAAGTATTTCTATTTGTAACTCTAGCAGCCCCTAAAAGGGACCAAGTGCCGCTAGCTGAACAATGTTGGTGAAGGACCTTATAATAATGCTACAAATAAAGTTTGATGAGGATCCATCAAGTGGTTCATGAGAAGAAATTTTTTAGGTATTCGTAACTTTATCTCTAGCGACCCATAAAAGAGGTAAAGTGTACCCACATGTAAAACATTGGAAGAAGACCATATAGCAATACAACAGACAAAGTTTGATGTCGATCCGTTGAGCGGTTCCTGAGAAGAAGATCTGTTAATGTTTTTTTGTCTAGTGGCACGAGAAGGGGCCAAAGAGCCATCGATTTCAACAAACTTTGGAGAGGACCTTATAATGATACTGCAGATCAAGTTTAATGAAGACCTATTTAAGTAGTTCAAGAGAAGAAGTCGTTGAAAGGTATTTCTAACTCTTAGCTCTAGTGGCCCTTAAAATGTGCCAAGTGCCCACAATTGAACAAACTAGGGAGAGTTGATAAATGACAATTGTGCCCCCTCATAAGAGGTGGAGGCATATAGATTTGGTCTTGTCCGTGCATCCGTGCGTGCGTGCGTCCGTCCGTCCGTCCGAAGTTCGTGACGCGCCTAGCTCAAAAAGTATTTGATATAAATTAATGAAACCTTGCATGAGTCTTTATCATGATATGAACTTGCGCACCTCCTATTTTTCGTCAGGCTTTGACCCCTATTTTCAGAGTTATGGCCCCTGAAATAGTCAAAAATGCACATTTTTACCTTGTGACACACCTAGCTCAAAAAGTATTTGATATAGATTCATGAAACCTTGCATGAGGCTTAATCATGATACGAACTTGCGCACCTCTTATTTTTCATCTGGCTCCGCACCTATTTTCAGAGTTATGGCCCCTGAAATAGTCAAAAATGCACATTTTTACCTTGTGACATGCCTAGCTCAAGAAGTATTTGAATATAAATTGATGAAACCTTGCATGAGTCTTAATCATGATATGAACTTGCGCACCTCCTATTTTTCGTCAGGCTTTGACCCCTATTTTCAGAGTTATGGCCACCGAAATAGTCAAAAATGCACATTTTTACCTTGTGACACGCCTAGCTCAAAAAGTATTTGATACAGATTCATGAAACCTTGCATGAGTCTTAATCATGATATGAACTTCCGTATCTCCTATTTTTCATTTGGGTCCGCCCCCTATTTTTAGAGTTATGGCCCCTGAAATAGTCAAAAATGTACATTTTCACCATGTGACGTACCTAGCTCAAAAAGTATTTAATATAAATGGTTGAAAACTTGCATAAGTCTTTATCATGATATAAACTTGCACACCTCTAATTTTTTGGCTGGCTCCATCCCCTATTTTTAAAGTTATGGCCCAAGAAATAGTAAAAAAATGCATTTTTTCACCTAATTATGTGCCTAGCTCAAAAAGTATTAGATGTAAATTCAGGAAACTTTGCTGGAGTCTTTATCGTGATGTGACCTTGCACACTTGGCATTCTTCTTGAGAATCTTAGCTCTTATTACAGAGTTACGGTCCTTGAAATAGCCAAAATAGTGAATTTTTTGTTTGTGATGCTCGTAGCTCAAAAAGTATAGGGCCTAGAATAATGAATCCTTTGCATAAAATGTTTGTTGAGGCTATATCCCATTAAGACTGCAAACATTTGAATTATTGCCCATTATTTGTGACAAATGTACCAGTGTGGGGCACACCCTGTGTCCTACAGACACATTCTAGTTATATACATATATGTATATTTAAAATATAATAATAATTATAATGATATTACAGAAGTTCTTTAAAGGGTTATGTATTTTTAGCTCTGAAGGCCCCTAAAGGGGCAAAGATTCACAATTTGAACAAACTTGATAGAAGAATATGCCATAATGCTACTGACCAAGTTTATTGTAATTCTGACCAGCAGTTTTCGTAGAAGATGTTTAGGTAAAAATGTTAACGCAGGATAATGGACGATGGGCGACCGACGCAGAGCCATTCACCTATACTAACAGCTCACCCCGAATAAAGTTCAGGTCAGCTAAACACCAATGACAAAATGCAACACGAAAAGCCACATTCAAAGACACAACACCGGCATAGAAATTTCGGTATGTGTAAGCACACCTACTCATTAACAAAAACAGATGTTAGAACACAGACTTTACGCACGTAACGGTAGCCATAGAAACGCATTGCAAAACAACACAAATAAGCTCTTGAATGTATAGGTAAATGAATCAAACTCATAGAACTTGCAACGTATGTACTCGTTGATTTTGTAGAAGCCAGATCACTAATATAAACATCACTAAGGGCAGGATGGGGCAGAACAGAGGACATATTTCAAGTTCGTCACAAAAGGAGGATTTAAGAACTAGCTGCAATAGTCCCCTGCCTGTCCCATCATCGCACACTTAAAGAAGACAGCATATTGACCAGCTGTCAAAGGTTAGAACACTGAACATGCAGTGTGTTTCAGAATAATAATGTCACAGCCCTTTGAAATAAAGCAAATGAATAGTTTTAATAAATAATAGTCAGAAATGGCTATGTGAGACAGTAACTATTTTGTTTTGTAAGTCTCATCTCCTTAAAGGATAAGGAAAGTCTGAAAACAAGTTAATTCTATATGAAAGCCATCATCAATCCTTTCATAACGCTGAAAGAATTTTAAAATCCGATAACTTTTGAAAAGGATATGGCAGTTTGAAATTTAAGAAAATGGTTGATAATAGAGGCAGCCATTTTAGTGTGTTTATGATGTCATTTGCACACTGCTGAATACATTATTTAGCAAATAACGTTTTAAAAGACTAATTGTTATATGTTTCTTGAGTATAAGGTGTTAAACATGATAATTATTTCATTATAATAGTTGGAAAAGTAGAGAAATTATTTTACAGTAATAAGTAAATACAGTTCAAATATGTATCTAAAAAATTAATAAATCCGCCATTTTGTTTTTCGTTGCCATAGGAACAAAATAGCGACCAGTTTGACTAAATATTTAAATGCCCATAACTTTCTCATTTTCTCCGATTTTGAAAATTCCCTTACTTCTTTAAATGATTTAAGAAATCCCAGCTGACAAAATTAACATCAGAACAACGTTACCTTTCCCTTTAAAATCAGGTAGCAAAATGCATTGTCGCATAAGAGTCTTCGGGTTACTTCTGATCGAATTTAATCATTATTTTTGAATTACGGTTATAAAAGTTAGCAAACGATTACCGACAGCCATACTGTAGAAGCTTTTAAGTAATATTTATAATACGTAAACTATATATAGTTTTTAGAATTCAAGCGCCTTTTGTATATTTATTATCTGATAGCGTAAGTATATTTATTATCCTATGGGGTAAGGCACTGAACCTTTTAAGTCATTAGAAAGTATACAAAGGGGAGCGGTGGTGTAGTGGATAAGTTGTCGGCCGCTCAGTCAGGGGTCGTGGGTTCGAGCCCCACTAGGTCACGACCATGACTTCTCATATGACACCAGTACTGATTTTTCCAGGAAGCGGACTCGAGAGTGGTTACAATAAGCTTAAAGGTTTCATCACAATCGAGCTAAAACAAATTAGTATAAACTAAAGTATATAACATCATTCTAAATCAAACGTTTTCTTACTTAGGTATTGCAAACAGTACGATTAAAGGATTATTTACAGTCATCGAATGTATAGTGTGACGTTCATTTCGTATGAAATGCAAAAGAAAGGCTCTAAAGTAACAATAACGCATTTCAGTGATGACGTGTGCCTCTGTTTTGATGACGCCTGCATGAAATCGGGGTTAACGTTCCTTAAATGACGTCGCAGTTGCCCTGTCTGGTGAATAGAATGACGGGAAAAAAGCAGATTCTAATAACAAATATTACAAAATATGTGTAATTTATGTATGAAATCTTGTTTACAACTGGAAAGGAAACAAAATATTGTTGATCAAAAATTTTGAAATTAAATGTCATTTTACATTTTGAAATACTTAAACTTTACCTTTACATAATTATACAAAAGTAATTATTGTAATAAACAATCGTTAAGAAAGTGATTAAGAATAGTTTTAAAACTAGGAGTACATACCATGAATGTGTCAGCTGGAAAATATTAATGATTAGAGAGTCTACTTTAGAACAATGATATTTTAAAATAGTATAAAAATGATTATCAAAATATGGTCAATATCCCATCTGCATATTCCCTAAAACATAATTTTATCAAAATATAATTCATTGATTTCAAAGATTTGATTAAACGCTGCATAATGGATCACGTATCTTAAAATATAATAATTGTACTATTACGTTGGATGTTCTAGTGGTATTTTTCACAATGTTGTCGTAAGATTTTACAAATCTTTCTCTCTTTTTTTTTTTGAATTAACGTCGCACCGACACATGAAAGGTCATATGGCGACTTTCCAGCTTTAATGGTGGAGTAAGACCCCAGGTGCCCCTCCGTGCATTATTTCATCACGAGCGGGTACCTGGGTAGAACCACCGACCTTACGTAAGCCAGCTGGATGGCTTTCTCACATGAAGAATTCAACGCCTCGAGTGAGGCTCGAACCCACATCGATGAGGGGCAAGTGATTTGAAGTCAGCGATCTTAACCACTCGGCCACGGAGGCCCCTACAAATCTTTCAAAATATACATTTAATACATAGCTTAAAGATGTACTTTGCTTTTCAAAAATCAAAAATTCTACTTTCTTTTACTATACAAAAAAGTCAATTTGACCAACGTCTCCTATACTATAAACGACGTCGACATCAAAGCTTTATTATACTAGTCTATTATAATTTTATTTAATGGCTTTATTTCACTCCCGCGACGTCAAACATATGATAAAAATGGTAGACAAACACAAACTTTAAAAGAAATCAAACTAAAACTGTATGATACAAAAGATAGGGCATGATAGTATGTACACAAGACACAAGAATATAGCAAAGTCTTATTACCCGTATAATATATACATATGCATTTATATAAAAACTTTAATACGCTTAATTAAGACTGCATTGGGAGGAGACTTTATGTCATAAATGTTAATTCGCACAGGTTTTTGGTTTGATATTTGCAAATACTAACTTTATAGTTATAAATAAGTTCATGTTTGCATTAAAAGCTTGATTTTCTTGTTTTATTTTCGCAGGTATTATTGAGCTTTTGAGCGTAAAAGCAATGAAGATATACATTTGACCAAAACGATGTTAATTAAGGTATTAGATCACTAATAGAGAACCTCCTTTTTGAAGAGTATCCAATTCCTACCATAAACCTACTTTTACTGCAATTCTTAGGGGGCCGTAGGTTCAAGCCCTACTGGGACCAACGTTTTTTCTTTTTTTTCCTTTTTTCTAGTAAGTTTTAACTTCTTTCAAGACTTTTATTGATTTCTTGTACAAAAATGGAAAAAGATGAATTTGGTAAGTGATTTCTTGGTGTTCAAAGTGAATTTATTACTTAAACTGAAGGGGTAGAGTTACACATCTTTAAAAATATTGAGTTACATGCGGTGAAAGTTCTCTATTTTGCTTTCACTCTTAGATTATATATTGTGGAAGAAATTTAGGTAGGTTTTACGTCTGCCCTAATATTATTTTTAAAAGAAGTAAGCAAAATTCAAAACAGAAACACAGCATTTGACCTTATTTTTTCAATGTTGAAGTATGAGTTCTGTCTCATTAAATCCGTTTACTTGAGGCACCATAGAAAAATGATATGACATTTTTATTGTGTGTTTTATAATTGTTTACCAATAGTTTGATGTTTCTTTTATTACAATTAATGGTAAAATGTGTTCTCTGCAAACGTTTTGGATAGTGGCCATCACTTTGAAATTTATCTCTACTTGAGCTTGAGGAGATACCATAAGTTAAAAAAATATATAAAACGGCACGGTAAAAGTTGTTTAAAAATTGCAAAATAGTGCGAAACACGGTTACCTTTCAGAATATACCAAGCAAAGGCTATTTTGTAAACATTACTACATGTATTAGCGATCTAATACCTTAAGTATAAGTCTTCCTTACAATAAAAAGAATCTTTGTAAATAACTGCTAGAGTAAATGCGTGTTTTTTGGGGTTTTTTTTTTCGAAACAAGAATAAGGTTGAAAGTTAGGTGTTAAATGTTCACAACCGTGTATAAAAAGTGAAAGGGACGGGTATTAGAGTGCATCAAAAATGGGTTATTTGTCGCTCTTATTCTCCGTAAAAGAGCTGTTCAGCAAGGGTTTGATCTTTCAAAACGATTCTTCATATATCATTTGCATTTTCATTCCAAACTTCAAATAAATACCTTTTATCAAACGAAATTTGTTATTCGAGGGACAACTGATAATAAAAATCTGGTTTTCCGCCTAGTAAAAAAACTATACTAATAACTTTAGTTGAAATATCTTCATTTGTTAGTACTGGTCCACCTGAAGGTCCTTTTGCCATGAAACAATCGAATTTTAATTAACGCTTGGCTGTCGAGATTTGCGTATCCGAGATTTATAGATGATGGATCATTCCGTCAACTATATATTCTTGTCTATGATCATTTAAACTGGCATTTACACTCGCAAGTGCTTCCCTGAAAATCCTGTATAATTCTACATATTTCCACATGTTTTTGATACGGATTAACTGCATGACCAAAGCCTATCATAGAAATCTTTTTCACATCTAAGTGAACAATGTCATACTGCCATAATAGAAGTCCTTCAGGAATATCTTCTAGTTCTGTAATGTAACCTACTCGCTGGCAATATGTATGCCACATATGCTATAATCTTCACAAAGAAAAAAGGCACATGAGTTTTCGAAATTTCCGGATTTGCAGACTAAATCCGGAAACTGTTTATGACTGATTATTATACCGTAAAAAACCGAACATTTTTTGCTGTTAGCAAAATCTATGGATATAATATTAATAAACTGTATTCTTAATGACCCTGTAATTGATCTAGGGTCTGTCGCATTGTCGCAGAGATCGCAAGATACGTAACCAGCCATTGCAAAAACACATACTTGATGACAATTGAATTGGTATGGTCACGTCAGTAGAATATTACAACATACCAATATATTACTTAGTTTTAGCATTCATACTGACATTAAAGCGGCGCCGTAAAAACAATTTGTGAGAAATTGAGATTGTGATATTACCCGGTCATTACAGACCTGGAAAATGTTGCACATACTAGCGTAATAATAAAATGGCCTAATTATTTTAATAATGTAATACTAAATCAATAAAAGTTACTATGAACTTACATGCTAACAGTTATGATGGTTGCAAAAAAAACAACGTATGGATTCTACTTTCAGATGTCATGCAGAAATGGGAAAGGGATGTATTTTAAAGAAACTGTTGTTGGGTTGGTAAAAATGATAAAATACTCATGAATACTTTTAATATTCAATAGTTTGTGGATAAAGATATGGTACCGTGAATGCAGTAAGAAAACAAAAGTAGAAATGTAAACGCTACCAACGCAAAATATAAGTGGATGCATGCCATTTTTCTCATGAACAAAAAGTCAGAGTGGGATTAATAATTCAGAGATATACTTTAGTACATATATCTGAGATGCTACACTGCTCTTCACTACTGGATGCACATGCCATTAAAAGGCTCATGAAATTGGCCCTGATTTTTTTCAAACATTTTCAACAGAGTTTTAACAGGTCACCATTAAAATTCACCTCTTTCTTTTAACTATTTAATGGCATTTTCATGACCATAGCTTTAATGTCATATATTAAAAAGCCATGAAATAATTACATTAAAACCCTGGTAAAATATACCTTGTGTAAATAACTTTGAGAGCCATGAAAAGCTGCTAAAAATAACTTACCAAAAAAATTTAATTGGCTCCTTAAAACCCCTTGAAAATGTCTTAACTGGCATTAAATTAATGAGCCATTAGAAAAGGTACCCCTTAATTTCACTTAATAATTAGTAAATACTAAGAGGGTCATTATTCTTTTTAATACTCTATTAATGGTTGTTAATTATTAAGACTTAGTTAATGGTCTCATTAAAAATGTCAGATTCAAGTATAATAAGTTTGTAATAATTTAATGGTATATCAAATAAAGGACCATGAAAATTTACCACCAGAATTAGACATCATTAAGATAATCAACTTCATATCGAGATTTGCCTTTTAGTTATTGATTTAAACTACGTATTACTACATATGTACTGTTTTGTAAAATGCTAGAAGAATATTTGATTCTTTTTTTTTCTAATTATTTGGTTATGTAAACACATGTAACAGCCTTGTACCAACGTTAACATTTGTTATATTGTATCCTCATTCTGTCATATGTTCATATGAAATGAGAAAATAAATGGATATTGTATTGTATTGTGTTGTACTGAGAAGGCTTTACAGGTACCGGTTTTACTATTAAGATCAAGTGACCATGTTGGTAGTTTTAACTAACCTTATTGCGAGAAAAAACTGGCATTTGAAGCGCGCCAGCTTGTGAGAGCTGGTAAATTAGCCAATTAGTCAGACACCTTACCTCTACGCCACCGTGTCAGCGTTTAACTTTACATGTTACTTTAGCAATGTAGATATTTTCTAGATACTTAATATTGCGTAAGTCAACTAAAACGCCCGAAAATATTGGCGAAGATTAATGAGTGCCAGGTCAATACTTACGGACAATAGTATATATTGTGTAGGATTTGCTTATTACAAGGGAGAGAATCTTGTTTATGTTAAAAGTTATTCTGATAAGATTTATCTTTCTTCCATTAGATATATATGCCGAAGTTGCATATTCATCACAAAATATTTTTCATAACTTAGGTTTACAGTATCAAATATTGTATTGTAATACCATATTATTACTACTTCATATGAACCTGCTAATATCTTACTGATATAGAATATTTTTCTTATTATAATAACTATATCTAACGGATGATACTAAATCCTTGCGCTTTATCGGATTTTTTCTTGTCGTTTTCAAAGAACTATGATCTGTTTTGTAGCATTATATGTTGTGCTGATCTGTTTTGGATGTTCACTCGACCGCCCCTATGTCATTCTTGCGCACTTTTGTGACACAATATCCTAATGGGTAACGATTTAAGCTTATGGAGAGCGGCAATCGGTTCACATTATAACAGGGAACAGCTGAACACGAAAACGTACTGCTTTAGACAAAGGTATTTTGGTATTTCTGCAATCACTCCAAATTGAGTTAAATTAAGAATCATTTTTCAAACAATCGTCACATGTTTATGTGAATGTAGTATAAACTTACGCTTTGCTTATGTTGCCTGTCTTCTCGTTCATCACTCTGCCTTTACGTCATTTTATGCACGAAACATGTCATGTAATAACAAAAGCATATATAATCAAATTGACATCTCTTACTCAGCTTGCCTAGTTAAAACATTGCTAATGTTAGCTGGCGACGTAGAACTTAATCCTGGACCTGATAATAATATAGAACACTGCTTATCATTAATTCAAAATATTCGGAGTATTAGAAACAAGTTGGAATACATCAAAGATATTTGTTTTTAGATTTTGACATCCTCACTTTTACTGCATCCCCAGCTTTTATTATATTTGACTGGCATATCATAGTAGGTTGTCGCCCTTGAAAATTATCCGATAGTCAATATTGGTGTTCCTGCTGATATTACTTTGAGCAATAGATTATATAGGAAAATTATTTTCAATGATTAATTTCAAATATGTCTTTTTGTTTGTGAATATTTTACCAGATATGACAGTATAAATCGATTTCTCCTCTTCAATTTGATGTGAAAATATTTATTCTAACTGAACATCTTCTTGCTTCAAATTTTATTTTAAAAGTATCACCATCACTTATATTGAGCATATAGTGAAAATCACTAAACTTTTCAATTTCTTTAACTTTAGAGGCAAATAAATTATATTTTCCGAAACATGACACCTTATTACCACATATGTAGTTGTTCTTGACTTTATAAAAATACAATAGTATATTTATAATTGTAATAGGCTAAAAGCTTCTTGCTTCCATTTAATGTCAAAGTATACCAAGAAATTAAAAACCGTTGGATTTCTTACAGTTCTGATGTAACTTAAACGGTGTTAATTTACGGAACTGCATATACCAACAACTGATGTACGTTTCAATTTAGATTTTTGAAATAATAATGTTCATAATTGTCTCATTAGACAAAAAATAGAAAACAAATGAACTGAACAGAATAGAACAGAGCTTTGATTTTTCACCCAACTGTTTATGAGAACGAATCAACATAAATAACTTTAGTTCCGACTGAAAGCTGAATATCTTTGAAATATTGAAACGTTCGGCGACCGGAGAAAAACGACGTTAATAAAAATAATTTTCTTAGGAGATAGTGTAATTTGCAAGTTAGGCGATCAGTAAAAGCTGGCAAGAGGGGGCGCGGGGGAGAATGTGTACATTTTTTAGATAAAAGGTAAAGCATGATTTCCACGCTACTGTACGGAGAAAGGGAGAACTTAATAGACGCGCAATATCATATCTATTTTAGAAGTGAAAACAAGGCATGAAAAACAAGACAAAAAGAAAACATTTATATTAGCATGCTTTCCATGAGTTTGCACGGTAGGATTATTTCTTTAGTACGACCTACATTTTTTGTCACGGTTTTGTTCGTGGAAAACATGCAAAATAGACACCTTCACAGCTAAAGACTTTTGTTTACACGGATAAATTTTGATTTCATGATTGAATTGTATTATAAGTACAAACACATATCTGAATGTCATCTTTGATTTATGTATATCATTGATTATACAAGACTTAAGTAACTTAGACACTATAAATAAGTAGACAGAGTGAATCGGAGCTAATAAAAATGAGTTCGGATATAAATGATACACATACACCAATGCTGATAAGAAAAATCAGAAACTTGATTCATAATTAAATAGATTCTTTCTTTCCTTGATTTCTATGGAAAACCTCGCAGTTTACAGTAAGGATCAAGGACAGCTACTAGCATTTAGGAGTGACCTGTCGCTTTTATTTTTAGATTTGGATTTTCCTGATTGTTCCATTTATTAAATAAGGGTTTGAAGGATATTTGACTTATTTAAAAGTATAAATATATTTCAAATAATGTACAGATCGAACTTGCCTCGGGTAGCTCAGTTGGTAGAACTGAGGAATCTTGCTAGTAATTTAACTTTTGCGATTTCGAATCCAACATAGTACGATTTGTTTTATGACTGAATTTGTTTTATTTATATTTTTTCATGTTTTTTTTTATTTCAGTTTATTTCATCATTTCATTTCATCATTTCAATTTAATTTTTTATTTCATTCATACAATTTCAATACATTCAATACATTTCAAACACATGCGTCTAATGGAGCATCCTCATAATCAAGAAGATATTTGAAAAACCTATGTTATATGCGAAAATAGCAAAATGATACAAGTAATGCAATTCAAATACATCTTTAACATTGTCATCATTTTAAAATGTATGTTAGCAAAAACAAAATGAAACAAGAGATCACAGAGTGATCTTGGCGCCCACCAATGTGCCATTTTTGAGTGTTCCAAATTTCAAGACTTATTGACTAGCTCAAGGTCAAATTTCATTTCCGTTCACAACACAAATCTATGCACGTGGTCCAAATTTGAAGCCTGTACCTTCAAAAATGTGAAAGTAGGTCACTAGGTCAATGTCAAGGTCAAAGTTTGTTTCGGTACACAAAACTATGCATGTGGTCCTAAATTTGAAGCCTGTAGCTACAGAAATGTGAAAGTAGGTCACTAGGTCAATCTTAAGGTCAAAGTTCATTTCGGTACACAAAACTATGCAAGTGGTCCAAATTTGAAGGCTGTAGCTTGAGAAATGTAAAAGTAGGTCACTAGGTCAAAATCCAGGTCAAATTTTACTTCGGAATACAAAACTATGCATGTGGTCCAAATCTGAAGCCTGTACCTTCAAAAATGTGAAAGTAGGTCACTAGGTCAATGTAAAGGTCAAAGTTTGTTTTGGTACACAAAACTATGCATGTGGTCCAAATTTGAAGGCTGTAGCTTGAGAAATGTAAAGTAGGTCACTAGGTCAAAATCAATGTCAAATTTTATTTCGGAATACAAAACAGTTACTATGCATGTGGTCCAAATTTGAAGCCTGTACCTTAAAAATGTGAAAGTAGGTCACTAGGTCAATGTAAAGGTCATTTCAGTACACATAACTATGCAAGTGGTCCAGATTTGAAGGCTGTAGCTTGAGAAATATAAAAGTAGGTCACTAGATCAAAATCAAGGTCAAATTTTATTTCAGAATACAAAACTATGCGTGTGGTCTAAATTTGAAGCCTGTAACTTCAAAAATGTGAAAGTAGGTCACTAGGTCAATGTCAAGGTCAAAGTTTTTTTCGGTACACAAAACTATGCATGTAGTCCAAATTTGAAGGCTGTAGCTTGAGAAATGTGAAAGTAGGTCACTAGGTCAAAATCAATGTCAAATTTCATTTTGAAACACGAAACTATGCATATGGTCCAAATTTGATGCCTGTACCTTCAAAAATGTGAAAGTAGGTCACTAGGTCAAAATAAAGGTCAAAGTATTTCCAGTGCACAAAATTATGCATGTGGTCCAAATTTGAAGGCTGTAGCTACAGAAATGTGAAAGTAGGTCACTAGGTCAAAATCAAGGTCAACTCATGTCAAGGTTCATCTTGCCACTCAAAAATATACATGTGGTCCAAGTTTGAATGTTGTAGTTACTGTTAAGAACATTTTAAAAGCTTTTCCCTATATAAGTCTATATGAACCATGTGACCCCCGGGGCGGGGCCATATTTAACCCTAGGAGGATAATTTGAACAAACTTGGTAGAGAACCACTAGATGATGCTACATTACAAGTATCAAAGCCCTAGGCTTTGTGGTTTGGACAAGAAGATTTTCAAAGTTTTTCCCTATATAAGTCTATGTAAACCATATGACCCCCAGGGCGGGGCCATATTTGACCCTAGGGGTATAATTTGAACAATCTTAGCTGAAGACCACTAGATGATGTCACATACAAAATATCAAAGCCCTAGGCCCTGTGGTTTTGGACAAGAGGTTATTCAAAGTTTTTCCCTATATAAGTCTATATAAACCATGTGACCCCCAGGGCGCGGCCATATTTGACCCCAGAGAAATAGTTTGAATTATCTTGGTAGAGGATCACTAGATGATGCTTCATACCAAATATCAAAGCCCTAGGCTCTGTGGTTTTGGACAAGAAGGTTTTCAAAGTTTTTCCCTATATAAATTATAGAAATAAACAAAGGGCCATAACTCACTCATAAATTGTTGAACCAGTCTGATTTACAGGGGGACATAACTAGGGTACCAATACATCATTCTGACAAAGTTTGGTCAAAATCCCCCCAGTAGTTTCTGAGGAGATGCGATAACGAGAAATTGTTAACGGACGGACGGACGGACGGAATGACGGACGGACGGACCACGGACGCAGAGTGATTTTAATAGCCCACCATCTGATGATGGTGGGCTAAAAACATATTGATCTCCGTTGGAATTCGAACTCACAAAAGTTATATTCTAGAGCCGTCACGCTTACCACTGCACCACGGCGTCTAACTGGCAAAGGAGGCAGTCATTTAAATATTTATTATAAAAATAAGTTATATAAAGGTAGGGTACCCCTTTACTGAAGTGGTTTATTCCAGTAACCTTTCAAATCTATTAATAAAAGCGACAGGTCACTCCTAAATGCTAATAATGTGTGTGCGTGTTTTACTAACATCATGTATGTTTTTTAAGTTTGTTAAATTGTTCGTGATTTTTTGCCCTTGCCTGTCAAATACAGTATTGCTTAGTTTATTACTTTATTTTATCATGTTTTAAAGAGCAAACCTCTAGGCATGACAGTTAAACAAAAGTACTGTTATATATACAAGAACATTGAAACAAAATGGGAATACATTCATCTTCACACAAGCTTCGTTTTTCTCCAGGATAACTATTATACATGTTTTTGTGGGAAAGCTCGTTTATAAAATAATCCTCGGATTTCAATGTTTAGCCGTTATTTTCTGGCGAGATTCAAAGTCTCAGAAGAAAAGAAAAGAAATTTAAATGTTTTCATTTTCTGTTACTTGACAACACGAATTGCGCAATAACATGTTGTGTTTTTTTTACAGACATGTTTTATATCTTTATATTAAGAATAATATTTCTATATGAATCTATAAAACATCATGATTTGTATCAAAAACTGGCTACATGTTTTGATGCTTTCTATGGATTAATATGCGAGTTTAATTTCCGTGTATTGCCAAATATTAAGATCAATGCAAAATCCGTGACGAAGAATGATTGACTTGGGTCATGAATGACACGACTTTAGCTAATGTAAGGGAGACAATCCAATTTGAAGGGAATTGCTTTTAATTAAGGGAGAGAAATCTTGACAATTCTCGTTAAAAGCTGACCATGGAAACACATCTCCAGAGATATCTTATGGAAGCATAGCGCTTGAAGGATTCGATAAAATAGTCCGTAAAGATGTTTCGCCACATTCAGGAGGTATCCTTACTTACTGTAACGCGCATCTTAAACCAAAACGAATATTTGAACTTAAAAATATATTACCAGAATCTCTGAGCATCCAAGTTCACGATAAAACTAGGTCTTTCCTCATCTGTACAATATATCGAGCACCGAATCTTAAGGCTGAATTTTGGGACAGAGTAGACATATTTACTGAACAGGCGTCTGAAATTACCAGTAATATCATCCTCCTCGGTGATATTAATGAAGACCAACTGAACAGATCAAACCATAAATTTCAAGACATTCTTGCTTTTAACAGTATGATCAATTTACAAAATGAGCCAACCCGAGTAACAAATAATTCAAGCACATTATTAGATCCAATAGCTATTTCTAGCAATATTATCTTATACTCTGGAATTTTTTATACACCCCGCGAAATTAGTGATCATTACAGAACATTCGCATACATTAAAAGTGATGTTAAATCAGCGAGGTGTTAGTGTGGAACTATAATCGCGGCGATTATCAGGCTCTAAATAATTTGATACTATCAACAAACTGGTCATTTTACATACTGGACCGGTAGTCGATGCAGTTAATCTTTTCCACGAAAAACATATTCAATGCAACTTATTGATACCTGTGTTCCCTCATCTATTGTTACTATACGCCCGGATGGTAAACCGCTGTACAATTCTGAAATTCTTAGAATCTCGAGACAACGCGACCGCCTGAAACGAACGACACTAAGAACTGGCGAAATTTCGGACTGGACAAATTACACAAAGTTAAGAAATAACATGAAAAAATATTCAAAATAACTTTTTTTAACACATTAGAATTTTTTATGAGTGAAGTTAGCTCATCAAACCCTAGACAATATTGAAAATTGGTCAGAATGCTGGTAAAAGAAAATTCTAACAATACTGATTATATACCACCATTATAACGATCAAAACGAATACACCATCTCAGATGAAGATAAAGCGAACGTTTTAAACGATTATTTTGTTTCTATCTCGACACTTGATGATTCGCAAACTGCTCTTCCAGATTTTAGCTTAAAATCAGATACAACTTTGAACAATGTTATTATTACAGAACAAAAAGTAACCGACATCTTATCTAATCTAGTTATAAATAAAGCGAGTGGACCCGATGAAATAAGTCACAAAAGAGAAACATCGAAAACTATCTCCTTACCACTAAAAATCTTATTTAATCGCTCTCTATCAGAAAAAATATATCCTAGTTTATGGAAAAAGGCAAATGTCATGCAAATTTTTAAGAAGGGCGAAAAATCATTGCCATCTAATTACAGACCAATATCCTTAATCAGTTGTGTTGGCAAAGTTATGGAAAGAATTATATTCAATAATATCTATAATCACCTCCATTCTAACAATTTAATATATAAATATCAGTCTGGTTTCTCCCGGGTCATTCAACTGTATATCAACTTATTGATATTTATAACCAAATATGTAAATCGTTTGACGAAAAACAACCGACATGCATGGTATTTTGTGACATCTCTAAAGCATTTGACAGAGTATGGCATAAGGGTTTATCATTTAAACAATTACAATATGGTATTTCGGGTAATTATCTCGATTGGATTAATTGCTACTTGAAAGACCGATTTAAACCAACCTATTATTTATTTATTTCATTTGTTGCCTATGGAGTCCTCCTATTAAAGAGAAAACGCATCTGATGTTGTGTGGTTGACTGAGGTCGGTCGGTGGAACTTGGTGTGGAACAGAGCAGCACATAACATTTTTCTTTTCCTTTTCATCTATTACCACTCAATCACTTTTTTTGGTTTCTTTTTATCTATCTTTCACTTGAAGATATATTACGTCATCGGGTTAATCTACGTAATAGGACTGTTTATATTGTGGGCATAACTTTAAGTCCAACCCATTTGCTGTTTTTTTTTCATTTCAATATATGATTATTTATTATGTATGTTATGTTTATATATAGAAATGAAAATTATATACAATAAAATACGATTAAACTAAACATTTTTATATTGACAAACATTCTGACCAAGTTTTTATTGGTACAGACATTAGGGGTCATGTGTATTAAAAAAGCCACTGTTGATGACAATGTCAGCACACAATGGGCGATCACAATTTAGCTCTCCTTCAGTACTTTGTGCTCAGGTGCATGCACTTAAACAGCTAAGAACAAAGGTTTGAGGGATTGCATCACAAGTAGCTCCCCCAATCAAGCGTACCACAATCTTTGATTCATTGAAACGGAAAAGCCATTGGTCTGCCCATGCCCCAAGTGAATTTCATCTACATCTACATCTACGGGGATACTCCCAACAATCAATTTCTGATCATAACTGGGAGGTCGGGGCAGTTGTTAAATCAGACTGTAAATCTTCACAATCATGTGTACTGTTCACTTCTCTATAAACCTTAGTTTCTACTCGAGGATTGGAAAATTTGAAAATCTAAACTGGTCTGAACACAACTCATAATGTAAATTCCTTCACCCAGCCACTTTCGTATGCAAATGCTGATTATTTGGACAGGAAAACCAGAATACAGAAAAGTGGCATGCATCAATACGTATTTTAATACAATTACCAAGCAAATGTAGACTGATGTTATCAAACAAATTAGTATGCTTTCATCCGACTTCCCATTAAAATAAATCCGATTTTTTGTAGCAACACAATTTGGCAAACATTTGAAGAAAATGGCGTAACTGCATCAAGGGGAAATAACTTTAATGCAACTAAATATAACATCATGATATATTATAGACGATGTGTGCGTAGTATGTATTTATTGTGATTAAAGTCCATTTTAGAACAATATGGGACTGGAATTATAAGCATTCAATGGGGCGAGCGCAAGCCAAAAACAAACAAAAAATATTTTTGTTTGTTTCTGAAAATATACGAATCACATTTTACAGAAAGTAGGATTTAATGGGCATCATATTGCTGTTAAGGGCCATTAATTTTACTCTTAAATGAAATCGTACAGAACTTAAACATTTAATGGGCATTAAGTCAAAGTTAAGGGCTATGAACAATCCTGTTAAATTCAAAATATACAGAATTTCATTATTTTTTCAAAGCCATTAACTTTTTTAGCTACCAAACCAAATTTTTAACGGCATGATTCATGGTCAAAAAGGGTGTTTTAATGGTATATTAACATTTAACCCATTAATATAGTGAAACCTGTTAAATAAAGTGATGCAGGAATTAACGGGGTTTAAACGGGTTTTCCTATTTAATGGATATTTTACAGGGTCTTAAACCATGTTTAATGGTATGTGCATCCAGTAGTGCTTGTGGGTTTAATACATCATGTCGATTACTTGAAAATGTAATTAATTTTAGATTATTTATTTTGTTTTAATTTCCTATGGCTTCTGGGCGATTCACTTCAAAAAAGAAGTTCTGCGCTGAATGAACGGTAACTATAATCATACATCTTTGATAGTTACAGAATTATTTTACTTCATCAAAATTTTAACCGAAACCTTCTAAGTTGAAATGGGGCATAACTCAAAATTCAATTCAGAGTTACAGGAATTGCTTCTCCTGGTGATATTTGAGAGTTTAATAACTATTTAAATTTAAGTTTCAAGTCAATAGCTTTAATAGTAACAGAGACATTTAACTTTAACGAAAACTGTAACCAACGGCTGGGCGAGTGCAACAGCTCAACATTTTCTTTTAAAAGTCAAGCTTAAAAAACAACAATAATGTCATGATGACCCTGAATGGCTCACCTGAGAAATATGAGCCACATGACTGACGCAAAAATATTAGAAAATAGGTCAGTAGGTCTCATTCATGGTCACTGAAAGTCAGTTTTAAAACTGGTGTGCAAAACTGTACATGTCATCCACATTTCAAAGCTATATCTTAGAAAACGAGAACGTACGTCAGTAGGACAAGGTCACAGTCAAGTGACTCCTCATCGCTTGGGGTCATCAGGTAAATATAATTAAATAGTCTAGGAAATATGATCTGATAATTTTTAACGTATATATTCCTACATAACTCATATAACAAGTGACCCCAAGGGCGGAACCTCTTTTCACCCTAGCGGCATAAATTGTATAATCTTGTTAGAAATCCACTATTCAATGCTACCTACCAAATATCAAAGGCTTATGCCTTGAGCTTTCAGAAAAGAAGATTTTTTCCTCTATATAAGTCTATGTTAAATTTTGGACACCCAGACCAGGGCCTCTTTTCACCCCAGGGGCATAATTTAAACTATTTTAGTACAGGACTACAAGGCAATGAAACATACCAAATATCAAAAGCCTAGGTCTTGCAGTTTCAGGCAAGAAGATTTTTAAATGTTTTGTTTACAATATAAGTCTATGTAAAAATTGAGACCTAATATTTACATGTAACTTGCACGAAATGTCATGGAGACAAATATTCTGACCAATTTTCATAAAGATTGGACCAAAAATATGGCCTGAGTGTAAACAAGCATTTTCTTTCATTTGACCTAGTGATCAAGTTTTTTTTATCCCGAATGACCCAGATTAAAACTCGTCCATGATGTCATGAAAACAAACATTCTGACAAAGTTTCATTAAGATTGGCCAAAACGTGGCCTTTAGAGCATAAACAAGCTTTTCCTTTGATTTTACTAAGTGACCCATTTTTTCACCTTAAGTGACCCAGAGTCGAAATCATACAAGACTTCATGATACCAAACATTCTGACCAAGTTTTATAACTGAAATTTTATGAATGAAAGATTGAATTGAAAATGTTGCCCCTAAAGTGTTAACAAGACTTTCCTTTAATCTGACCTAGTGCACTAGTTTTGACCCTACGTGACCCAGATTCAAACTTTGCCTTACTATCATCCAGACAAACATTTTGATTAAGTTTCATGAAGATAAGATCACACATATGGCCTCTGAGTGTTAACAAGCTTTTCCTTTGATTTGACCGGGTGACCTAGTTTTTGACCCCTCTTGACCCTGATTCAAATTTGGCCTAGAAATCATCAAGACTAACATTCTGACCAATTCTAATGAGTTTCAAACTTAAAATGTGGTCTCTTAGAGTGTTAACAAGATTTTCCTTTGATCTTGTCTAGTGACCTAGTTTTTAACACTGCGGAAAATGGTTCCGTATACGGGAGTGTACGCATTCCGTATACTCCTAATATACGGGCGTATACGGAAACATTTTTTCCGTATATGGAACATTCCATATACGGGAATCACGTATTCTTTAATTGGACATTCATGTTTTTCTCACATGGATCCGTTCATTTATACTTAGCATAAATACGTTTCAACAGTTTATGTCAGTATTCAAAGTTAGGGATTGTCAAGGTCCAAAAGTATGTTTAAGGCGTAGGTTTTGAACATACTTTCAGGAAAGATACCTTTTATATGACATTCGTATATTAGACATATACGGGACCGTATACTCCCGTATATGCACATATTTTTCGCAGTGTAATCTGACATGACCAAAATTCAAACTTGGCCTGAAGATTATGAAGATAAACATTTTGATCAAGTTTCATGACGATAGTATCAAACTGTGGCCTATAGAGTGTTAGCAAGCTTTATCTTTAATTTGACTGGGTGACCTAGTTTTTGACCGTACCTGACCCAGATTTTAACTTGACCTAGAGGTTGTCAAGACAAACATTCTGACTAATTCTCATGAGTTTCTAACTTAAAATGTGGTACTTAGAGTGTTAAAATATTTCCTCTGATCTGGCCTTATGGCGTAGTTTTTGACCCGGCATGACCCAGATCCAAATTTGGCCTAGAAATCATCAAGATTAACAATCTGACCAAGTTTCATAAAGATAGGATCATAAATTTGGCCTCTAGAGTGTTAACAAACTTTTTCTTTTGATTTTGACCCGGTGACCTCATTTTTAACCTAACATGACCCAGATTCGAACTTGGCCTAGATGTCATCAGTGTAAACATTCTGACCAAGTTTAACGAAGAAAGGGTCATAAATATGACCTCTAGAGTTAACAAGCTTTTCCTTTGATTTGACCGGGAAACCTAGTTTTTGACCCAATATTACCATGATTCAAACTTAGATTAGAGTCTTCAAGATAAGCATTCTGACCAAGTTTCATGAAGAGGTCAAATATGTGGCCTCTAAAGTGTTGACAAGCTCTTCCTTTGATTTGACCTTGTGACCTAGTTTTTGACCCCAGATGACCTAATATCAAACTAGTACACTACTTTTTTTAGGGTAACATTCTGACCAAGTTACATTAAAATATGGCCATAATTGTGAACTCTAAGAGTGTTAACAGTCAAACTGTTGACGACGGAGGACGGACACAAGGAGGTAAAAAAGCTCACCTTGTGCACCTTGTGTCCTGATGAGCTAAAAAGGCAAATCATGTTCATATATCGTCATGCCCTCACAATATTTTTGAACAAAATTTAATCAGCGATCCATTTCATGAGGGAGTGTTAAAGTTTGAAATGACCTAGTCGAGTTCTGCCATATGCTTTGGTTATTTGTTTCATATATTTATGGAGATAAGAATTAAGTATAAAACACGTTACATAAACAGTCATTTTTATTTGGTCTCTCATATACGTATACTAAAGCAATGAATCAACAAGAGGGCCATGATGGCCCTATATCGCTCACATGAGCTTAATTGCTCGCTTGCACAAATTTCTTTACAAATGCTTCAAAAACAAACAAAATAATAGGTGAAAAGGTCATGGTAAAGATTCTTCAAGATAAGTACTGAAATCTGTTAGAAAATTATTCAGATGGTCCATATCTCTTTGGTGTAGCTTTAAAACTATACAGTAGGTCAGTAGGTCAGGGTTAATAATATTTAAGATAAGTATTGAAATCTGTATCAAAAGTTCTACATCTGGTCCAAGTTTTCATGCTGTATCTTCAAAAATAAAAAAAACGTAAGTTTGTCAGAATGTCACAATTAAGACTATTCAAAATGCTAATTGAAATCTGTGTAACAATGTACAGGTGGTCCAAATTTCTATACTGTAACTTCAGAAACGAAAAAGTTGGTCAGTAGGTCAGGATTAAGACTATTCAAAATGAGTACTGAAATTTGTATCAAACATTATACATGTGGTCCAAATCTCTTTGCTGTAGCTTCAAAAACAAAAAAGTAGGTCAGTAGGTTAGTGCTAAGAACATTAAAGATGAGTATTAAAATCTTTATTGGTCCAAATTTCTATGCTGTTAAGATCGGTGTGCAAAACTGTATATGTCAACAAAATGTCAAGGCTGTATCATAAAAAAACAAAGAAGTAGGTCAGGAGGTCAAGGTCACAGTCCAGTGATTCCTAATGGCTTGGGGACATCAGGTTATTATAATTAAACAGTCTAGGAAATATGATTACATGATTTTTTGATGTTAATTTTCCTATATAACTCTCATACAAGTGCCACCCGGGGCGGGGCCTCTTTTCGCCTCAGAGGCGTAATTTGAACAATCTTGTCAGAGAACCACTAGGCAATGCTATATAATATGAAATCCAAATATCAAAGGCTTAAGCCTTGAAATTTTAGACAAGAAGATTTTTTAATTTGTTTCCTATATAAGTCTATGTAAAACTTGGGGCCCCGGGACAGGGCCTCTTTTCACCCTAGGGTAAAATTTGAATAATCTTGGTAGAGATCCACAAGGCAAAGCTACATACCAAATATCAGAGGCCTAGGTCTTGTGATTTTAGACTAGAATATTTTTTAAGTTTTTTTTCCTATAGAAGAGATCGTGTTTGTATACAAATCCCTTGTATTTTTTATTTTTAGAACTGATAAGACAAAGTTCGGGTGGGCAGACGCCGAGCGTCCATGTTTTTTTGTAAACAGTGATGTTTTTCTAACGGCTGAAACTTTCTTAAAACACAAATGATATCAATAATGTTTTGATCAATGGAAAGGATATTAAACAAGCAATTTATTGATTACTTTTAATTATCATTTCGAAATAAAATGGCTTTGTTATGAACGCGTAACTTACAGTGTTTTTTCTAAAAGTTTGGAGCATCGCTACGCCACTATTAAAATCATATGTCATTCAAAATGGTCATTCATTTCAAAAAGATATTTAAATGAGAAAATATGAAAATCGTAAGCATTTCAAAACTTTTTGAATTTTTAAAATCCATAAATTAGCGAAAGAGTTATTAAAAATTAAAAATTCCGATTCCATACACAAACGGTGTAAAAAACAGTTGTTTTGCCAACCACCAGATAAACAGGTGTTAATGCGTGACGTCAGGGCGATCTCTCCTATTTATCTCTTAAGTAAAACTTGGAAAACCGGGCGGGGGCCTCTTTTCTTCCCTGGGACATAATTTGAACAATCTTCATGATGATAGAGGATCATTAGATTATGTTACATAAAAAATATCAAGGCTCTGTGCTTTGCGGTTTTGGACAAGATTTTTTAAAAAGTTTTTCCTTTCAGTTGCCAGAGTTCTGTGTGAATTCAATTATTTTAACAATTTTGTAAGGGGGCATCCAAGGATCATTCCTGAGAAGTTTCGTCAAAATTTACCTGGTGGATTAGGAGGGGATGTTTTTTTAAAAGAAAATGTTGACGGACGGAGGTATGGACGGGCGCCGGACGGTGAGCGATCGCAATAGCTCACCCTGAGCCTGTGGCTCAGGTGAGCTAAAAAGCAGTAAAAAGGTAAGTAAATGGATTTCATATAGACGACCGGATCAGTAAGACTAAAAATTACACAAACATAAATTACAAATGATCAACAGACATAAAAAATGACAACAGATTTACAATCCTATCCTATACTAGTATTGTCAACAGCCATACAGTATATATTGCTTATCATAACAGCGTAATTGAATATTAACAAACACCAACTGCCCCACAACTTAACCTGAAAGAGGATCATTACATCTATAACTTAGCAAATTAACATACATTACATGTATTACTTTTTTAGGTCCGTCATGCGCCACATCAGAGTTACTCCCAATAGTTTTGGAACATAACTTATATAAATACCATTAGAGTTCTATTTCTTGTTTGATTATATCTACATCATATTGAATTTTACAAGAATAGATTATACACAAGTAAATATCATCAACATGAATTTAGTCACTGCTGTACTATTTTCAATGAAAAAATTGATATTTTCATACAGGGAATATTTCTACAAATAGGGAATAACCTACAATCAACAGAAAATATCAGTAGATGACTAACAAACATCAGCACATTTGACCATGGAACCAAAACTACTACCGTTAATGTTACTGTTAGAAGTTTAACGATATTTGTTATAACAAGCTGTCCATTCACTACAACGTAATTATATGACTTCAATATGAGCATGTGTAGCTGATCACTCCTAAATTTCATTTCCAGTTCCTAAAGTTTGCTTATCAGAACCTTCAATTGCAGTAAATATGTTCCAAATAAGACAGTGTTATTTTCACATAATATTTTTTACTTTTCTGACCAAATATCTCCGGAAGAGTACTGGCATTGCAGAAGAAAATCACAGTTGTATCAATAAACATTTTTAGGAAATGCCTACGAGTATCTAAACAGAACATAAGACTCTGAAATATAAATGTGCAGCAAATCACAATAATAAAACAAGAGAATATTTTGTGACAGCACATTATTTATATACAAACAAAAAATTTGCAAATTGTATTCAATAAACATGAATTTGATAAACTTGAAATGGTTAACAAATGATAAAAGTATCAAAAACTGATAATATCATAAAATCATCACATTTCATGAAAATAAACAGATGATACAAAATGTAAAATATACATAGTTTACAGGTAAATTTGTCAAAGTTACATCACAGTGACTTTGCTTCGATGAGACTAAACTAAACAATATAACCTCTGTACAATGTTAAACGATAATGATAATCTGCAACTTCAGTTTTATTTGAAAGCATGCCAAAAATGCATATGGAGAATATGTTATCAAACCGACATTGCTGGTTGTTACATCTTAAAGTAGCACTCGTCCTCCATACATATATCATTTTTGTAAGGACTTGGACTCCAGATTTTAGCTAAAAATAATATTTCTTTAAAAACTGAAATGTGTAATACTATTAACATTTCAAAAATTAAATGTATTTTTGTTTCTATTTTTAAAAAGATGCTTTAACAAGAAAAACACATGTCAGAATCGAGAATTGAAACCAGGTTTCCTTGGCAATTAAACTTTATTACTGTCTTTAAAAATACACCATGAAGAGATTCATACTTAACAACAGTTTATATAAAGCTTTCTAATTAAGGCAATTTACCTTCGGTGCCCCTTGATAAATGCTTTTCGATTTGAATGGAAAATCAGTAACAAGAGCTGTCAAAGGAGACTGCACGCTCGACTAATTCGATGTTGGATAGTGAAATTGGGAACACCTGAGGAAGCTGTAATGTTTAATGACTCAAATGTGGATGAAATTCTAAGTAAAAAGTAGATAATACTCATAAAAAATTACTGAGTTACTGATCTTGTGTCATATAATGACGATGATGATCTGAAAAAACTAATTTAAGTTTTAATCAAATTCATTAAGTAATGGCAAATATATAGTGAAATTGCACCAAAATTAACCTGAAATTCTTAGTAAAATGGCGGCACAATTCATGAGACATTGGTGCAAGAATTAAAGCCCTTGTATCATATGATGTGGATGATGGTGTGGTACAACTATTACAAGTTTGAATCAAATCCATTTGGTAATTACAGAGATAAAGTGAAAGTGAATCAAAACTTTAATCAGAAATCTTAAGCAAAAAGGGGATAATTAAAATATATTGGTGCAAGAGTTATTGTCTTTGTGTCATACTATGTGGATGATGATGTGGTACAACTGTTTACCTACATCATATGTGTCAAATGATGTAGGTGAGGATGATGAACAATTAATTTAAGATTGAATCAAATCCCTTTTGAAATAACAAAGATATAGTGATATGCATCAAAATTAACATAAAATTCTAAGTAAAAAGGAGCATAATTCATGGACTATTGATGCCAGAGTAATGGACCTTGTGTTAGTTTGTTTTTGATTTAGCGCCGTTTTTCAACAGTATTTCAAAATATTAAAATTATGATAACTTTGGTGTCAATAAAAATACAACAAAATGCAATTATTTTACACGAATATATCCGGTGACTTACACCGAAAAAGGTTTTACTCTACATATTTTAAAAACTACACAAATATTTATGTGATTTTGAAAATATGTTTCATAAAATTTACCAAATCATCGTTTATATTTACATCTAACACAACTCACTAAATTTCCAAACAGCAGAAGTAATTGTAGATGTGAGGCAGTAAAAGAGAAGGAAATGATGCAAACTACTATATACAGATTTACATGATGGTTATTACTAGTTTTGTTATTAAACAAGAGGGTCAAAATGGCCCTAGGTCACTCACCTGGGAAACATACCATACAAGAGTAAACATGTTTGACCTAGTGATTTTATGGAGACAAACATTCTGACCAATTTACATTAAGATTGGACCAAAAATGTGTCCTCTTGAGTGTAAACCATCATTTTATTTAATTTGACCTAGTGACCTAGTTTTTAACCCCGCATGACCCAGATTCGTCCAAGAATCTATACAAAAACATTCTGACAAAGTTTCGGGAAGACTGGAGCAAAACGTGGCCTCTAGAATGTATACAAGCTTTTCCTCTGATTTGACCTAGTTACCTAGTTTTTGGCCCCATGTGACACAGATTCCAGATAATCCAAAGCTTTATTATAAAATACATTCTGACCAACTTTTATGAAAATAGAATAAAGATACGGTCCCTCTAGTGTAAACAAGCTTATTCTTTGATTTGACCTGGTGATATAGTTTTTTACCCCACTTGACCAAGATAAAAATTCCTACGAGAGTTCATGTAGACAAACATTCTCATTCTGACAAAGTTTCATGCACTTCAAATAAAAAATACAGCCCCTATTGCATCCACAATGATTTTCTTCTATTTTAACAGGTGACCTAGTTTTTTTACCCCTATGACCGAGATCTGAATTTGGGCTAAAAATCAAAATAAGCATTCATGAAGAAATGGTCATAAACGTGCCTTCGAGAGTGGTTTTATTAAGCTTTTCCATAGATTTGATTTGACCTAGTTTTTTACCCAACAAGACCCAGATTCAAACTTGACCTAGAGGTCATCAAGACAAACATTCTGACCAATCCCCATAACGTAAACTTTGGATTATAGAGTTTTCCTTTGATCTGGCCTATTGACCCCAAATGATCTTGTTTCAACATTTACCTAGAGATCATAAAGTCAACCATTCTGACTAAGTTTTGTAAAGATTGAGTCAAAACTATGGCCTTGAGAGTGTTCACAAGCCTTTCCTTTCATTTGTCCTGGTGCCCTAGTTTTTGAACCCATATGACCCGGATTCGAACTTGACATAGACGTCATTAAAACAAATATTCTGCTAAATTCTCATAAGTTTCAAACTTAAATTGTTGTCTTTAGAGTGTCAAAAAGTACTTTCCTTTGATCTGGCCTACTGACTTAGTTTTTGACCCCATACGACCAAGTTTCAAAGTTGACACAGAGATCGTCAAGGCTAACATTCTAACCGAGTTTCATACAAATTGAGTCACAACTATGCCCTCTAGAGTATTCACCAGCTTTTCATTTTATTTGACCGGGTGAACTAGTTTTTGACCCCACATGACCCAGGTTCAAACTTGACCTAGAGATCATCACGACAAACATTCTGACCAATTCTCATGAGTTTCAGTCTTCAACTGTGGTCTCTAGAATGTTCAAAAGATTTCCCTTTGAATTGGGCTATTGACCTAGTTTTTGACCCCACATAACATTTCAGATTTTACCTAGAGATCGTCAAGGCAAACATTTTGATTAAGTTTCATAAAGATTGAGTCACAACTGTGGCTTCTAGTGTCTTCACAAGCTTTTCCTTTGATTTGACCGGGTGACCTAGTTTTTGACCCCACATGACCCAGATTCTAAACTGACCTAGAGATCATCAGGACAAGTATTCTGACAAAGTTTTATAAAAATTGAGTCACAACTTCGGCTTCTAGAGTGTTCACAGCCGTTTTCTTTGATCTGGCCTACTGAGGTCACAATACCTCACCTTGAGCACTTCGTGCTCAGGTGGGATAAAATACATGAAAATAAATGGCATATTATGTTAATATTACAACAATATAACTGCTCATAAAATAATGCAAACAAGCAACATTATGGTTTTCTTTCCTAGTTCTTGCGCATGACACTCTGTCTCATGATGGTGAACAACTGTGCCAAGTTTCATAAAAATCCATACATGCATTAGGAATAAATGCTCTTAACAATGTCAATACTGAATTTGACCTTTGATCCGTGTGACCTTGACCTTAGACCTAGGGACCTGGTTTTTTTGTGCTCGACATTCTGTCTCATAATGGTGAACATTTGTGCCAAGTTACATTAACATCCCTCCATGCATGAAGATGACAAAGTCTGTGGGTGCTGCCACAAGACGCAATCATTTTGGTCTGGCAGTTTGAAATACGCAGAAAAGCAATAATCTTTGTACAATGATTATTTGTGTATATGATCATATGGTAAAATAAAATACAAGAGGGTCATGATGACCCTGGATTGCTCACCTGAGTAATATGAGCCACATGTTTCAAATGACAAACTGATGCTAAAATATTAAGAAGGTAGGTCATTAGATCACATTCAAGGTAACTGAAATCAGTATTGAAATCGGTGTGCAAAACGGTACATGTCATCCAAATTTCAAGGTTAAAACAATTAATTCAGAAGGTAAACTTTTTATAGAGTTGTGTAAGGTGTATTCTTGATATATTTTTAATGGACGTTTTGGCCAGGATAAAGACAATGGTCATTTTACATATACCTCTACTTTAGGATGTAGTGTAATTGACTATGCAGTGTGTCCAGAAGATGTAATTAGTTCCATCGTTTACTTTAAAATAGATGAACGAGGTGAATCTAAACATTTCGCATTAAATGTTAAGCTTAACTTATTTTACGAGGCAACTCAAAACCAAGCTGAAGGTAGAAAATACAAGTATGACATTTACAACATCCCATAAAAAGATAAATGTATTTTTCAAGAACTAGTGAGTGATACGTTTACAACAGATTTAACAGCAAGCTTCTGTACGGCTATTGATGATGAAAACACTTACATTAACAACATAGTATTAAATTACAATGCATGTTTGGAAGGTATTGGGAAACATTTTTTAAAGAATCCTAAATCTGAAAAATCGACTTCGCCAAAGTGGTTTGATTCTGAACGTAAGAATTAAAACGTTTGAAATGTAAGCTGTTACGGCAATATAATAGTTGCAGATCGCATTAAAATTTAAAATTATATCTTTTGAAAAGGGATGAATTTAAAAATATGTGTAGTCTGAAGGCACGAAAATATAGTGAACGTAACCTAACTGATTTAACGTCAAAAGTGAATGATCCAAAATCCTTTTGGTCTAAACTAAAATCTATGACAGGCAAGAAAAATCGTATAGTAAATTATATATCTACAAACAAATGGCTAAAACATTTCAAAGGTTTATTAAATCCCTACGAAGTAATGGAAGATAACAATGCTATCTTTGACATAATAGATGACGAAATAGACAATGGAGTTGACCACTATATTTTTTATTTAGAAATTACCGAAAAGAAGTAAGACTAGCGGTAAAGCATCTTAAAACGGGTAACAAACCAGGCCCGACTATCTTATCCCAGATTTTTTCATCTATGGTATTGACAGTTTTATACATATACTTTTGAAATTATTTAACAGACATTTTGCTGCTGGAGAATTCCCAGATGCTTGTTGTGAATCAGTTATAGTTACATTTCATACGAAAGGTGATATAAATAAGGTAGATAACTACAGGGGTATCTGTTTACAGAATGTTTTAGGTAAAATATACTGTGGTATTTTGGTAACACGTTTAAATTTCTTTGCACAAATATATGGAAAAAATTCAGAGAACCAGACTGGCTTTAAGGCTGGATACTCAACAGTCGACAATGCTTTTATATTGAAATCTGTAACAGATAGGATTGTTAAAAACAAAAGGCAAAAACTATTTGTTGCCTTCATTGACTTTCAAAAATGTTTTGATACCATAAATAGAAACATTCCTTGGAATGTACTTAGAAATGGTGGTATAAGTGATAACCTCTATAGAGCTCTGCAGAGGATGAATATATCAGTAAAAGCTTGTATAAAATGTAATAATGTAAGAAGTGATTATATAGTAAGTTCAATAGGACTAAAACAAGGATGTTTGGCCAGTCCAATTCTCTTCTCTTTTTATATAGATGAATTACAGCACGTCTTAGATGCAAGTGATATACGAGGAGTTCAGTTACATCCATTTGAGTTACAGCATTTATCATTGATGTTTGCGGATAATATTGCCCTATTATCTGATACTCTGCTGTAAGAGATAATTTGCAAAAACATGATTTTGGATATGTTTGGGAAAACCAATCAGTCGATTGATTCAGAAAAACACTTTTTATTAACATTGATAAATAAATTAAAAGATATTTACCTACAAGAATGGCGTGTATCAGTTAGTTCAAATAAAAAAATTTTATATGATGTTCAAAGAAGATTTCTCATATGAAAAGTATTTAGATATATTAGACATCAGAAATTTAGGCTTATGTACACAAATTTCAGAATAGGTTCTCACGATCTTGAGATTGAAACTGGTCGACATAGAAACATAGAAAGAGAAAATAGATTGTGTAGAAAATGTGATAAGAATATTATAGAAGATGAGTTCCATTTTTTACATTGTTGTGTATTTTACTCGGAATTTTGAAGGATGCATTTACCTAAAATATACTACTGTAGTCCAACACATAACAAATTCAATATTCTGATGTCAACAAAAAATGAAACTTTGATAAGGTCCATTGATACTTTTTTATATTATGCTTTGAGAAACGGAAGTCTAATGTTTAGTTGCAAAAACTTTAATATATATTTATACATGATATATGTCAGGTTCTGTTACTTTGTATATGATATATGTCAGTTTCTGTTACTTTGTATATGATATTTGTCAGTTTCTGTTACTTTGTATAAATTTTTTTCTTTTTTACTTTGTACATGAATGTGCATATGCCTTGTATTTTGTTGTTTTGTAAGTATGTTTGCATGGGCCGGTGGCCTTAGAGCAAAAATAAACTTCTGTTCTGTTCTGTTCTTTTCTGTTCTGTTCTGTACATGCCAAATATCAAGACTGCGGTTTCGAACAAGAAGATTTTTTTTTAATTTTTCCTTTCAGTTTTCAGAGTTCTGTGTGGAATTCAATTCTTTGAAAAATTTTGAAAGGCGGCCAACCAAGGATCATTTGTGTGAAGTTTCATCAAAATTGAACTGGTGGTTTTAGAGGAGATGTTGTTTGAAGGAAAGTGTGGTCCGACGGCATACGGACGGACGCCGGACGGTGAGCGATCACAATAGCAGGGCCTCTTTTCACCCCAGGAGCAAAATTGAACAATTTTTATAAAGGACCATACCAGATATCAAGGCTCCACGCCTTGCGGGTTTGGACAAGAGGATGTTTTAAGTTTTTCCTTTCAGTTGCCAGAGTTCTGCATGGAATTAAATTCTTTGAACAATTTTGAAAGGGGACCACCCAAGGATCATTTCTGTGAAGTTTGGTGTAATTCTGCCTAGTCGTTTTCAAGAAGAAGATTCTTTTAGAAAATGTTGACGGACGGACGACGCACGACAAGCGACGAACATTGACCGGTCACAAATGCTCAAAATAAGCCTTTGCATCAGATGGGCTAATAACATACATACGCATACAAATCTTAATGTTCGAATATAACTCTTTTACATATACATTTTTTTGGAATCACTAACAGTCTAACTTCAACAATTTTATTAGCAAAAATATTCAGAAGCCATCACCAAAGCAAGATTTTCGTTTCCAGTATGTAAACTGCATAACAACCTTTACTCTTCACAATCACCAAAGTTTATTAGAGATCAGTCAACTCTGAGATAGCGTATTCATAATTATGTTCATATCTTTAAAGCATCGCCAAGTCACAACTCAGTATCAGTTCATATTTTCAGGCAGAGTATTTTTCTCTTGAAACTTGCACTAAAGACTTAACAGCTGGTCAAATTATCATCAACATAAGAAGCATATGATGATTATAGTACATATGCCATTAGTAAAATGTTAGAGTCTCGTTTAGACCGGAAGTTTACCCCAAAATATTGAAATTTTATGTGCAGTCAAACACCAATATAAAACATATTACAAAGACAAAATTTAGTTAATTTCACAGTACAATATATATACTGCAAACTCTTAAGGATTTTTGTCGAAATTGTTCCTGGTTATTGCATTAGACACAAAAAGACAACCCCATGTAAATTTAATTTAAAATTGTGTTTGTACATGCATTACTGACCACAGGTAGCCAGGTAAACCTATACATAATCTTATAATATCACCTGTTTATATACATGTAAATCATGTGTGAACAGATAAATTGATGGTGTTGGGATTTTTGTGTATAATTCAGTAATCAGGTAAAATTTCAAAATAATTTTTGAAGACTTTATTCTTCACAGTCTGCTTTACAATTGGCTGTAATTATCTTTGAAATGTATTGAATATATATTGAGTTTGACTGCACGTAAAATTGCAAAATTTTGTCATAGAAAAATATCGAATAAAGGCATAATACTGGAAGTGAAATGCATATCCTTTTACTTGCATATGTTCACATAGATATTTAAAACATAATTATGACAAATTTATTGACTTTATTGTTACCACTTAATCATCTTTTATTTTTATGAAAATTTGCATGTAAAATTTTGAGTCAAATGGCCGCCACTGTAGGCGATGCCTTAAGAGATATTGAATTTTCCCTTTGCAAATTTCTAGCCCCAACAATTGTATGACCTAATCAAATAGAACGAATCAAAATTTGAATCTTTTGTACTTTTGTGACTAAAAATAGGTGTATGTATACTATCTCATTTAAACGAATGTTGACGACAAATCTAACACTGCTCAATAATTTTAAAAGCAGTTTAATAAGAGCTGTAACTGTTGGTGACAAATGCCCCCGAACCCTGCCCAAAAATGCTACAGTTGTCTATGCAAACAAAAAACAACAACAAAAAACACATCATTTCGTGGCCTTGACCTTGACCCAAGAGACCCGTGTCAAAAGCATGACGCACCTTCGCAATGTGGTTAGCATGTGTGTCAAATTATTTTCAAATGCCTTAATAAATCGCAGAGCTATTGACCAGACAAGAATTATCTTTGACTTTGAAGTGTGACCTTAACCTTGGAGCTAGGGGTCTACGTATTGCGCATGACATGAATGGCAGATCAATGGACCAGACATGAAAAAGAACCTTTAACCTGTAAGTGTGACCTTGACCTTGAAGCTAGGAGTCTGGGTCTTCAAAGTGATTTCAAAATCCCTTTATGGATGGCAGAGTTACAGCCCGGACAACAATTTACACGGACAGACGCATGCATACACACAGACGGATGGACGGACGGACAGTGCGACTTTAATATGCCCACCTTCGGGGGCATAAAAATTAAGAAATTCCTATAACCTACTTTTCAGTTCTTCAAAAATAGTTTAAACTTCATAAAATAAATCAGTGAAAAATCACTGTTATGTATGAACTTGTCTTATTTTCTGCTTATGAAAATGTGACAACTTTAATAAAAATTATTGAGAAAATCAACAAAACATTTATGATTGTATTGACAAGTATTCACAAAAATATTATCTGGTTATAATGAAAAATTGTCAAATAGTACCCACAGCTGAATACCGACAACCTGATAATTTTTCATGGAATCTTTTAGTTTCCATGTAAATAAAAGTGTTTGTGAAAGCATTCATTTTTCATGAAAGAAAGTCTTTGTGAAAATATCTTATCGTATCAACTACTGTAACAGTATTTTACAGTCATGGTAAAGTATAACTTTGTTGATAAAATTACTCATGTAGCATTAATAATATTGCGCATACTCCCACATATGACATCATGTTTTCATGCATGCAATGTGTATTTTGGACATGGTTGAGATCATATGTTATATGCACCGGGTTGTATAACCATGTTATTGCTTCCATAGCTGTAAATTTTACAACATAAATAAAACATAAATAAAAGTAATAAAAGTGCATATACAGAATGGTTTTACAGTTTTTACATCATTCCAGTTTTAAATGATGCCCCCTCTAAACTTATTTAAGAATACATTTTGTATGACAAAAATCCAAGACTGAAATCATTTCTGGCTAAATTTCACTACGTATTAGAAAATGTGCATGTACATAGGCCAAATTTTGTCCTTGGATATTAGCAAGAAAGAATCATGTTAAAATTTTGTGATGAACATCATACATCTTTTGAAACCAGTCCACTCTATGCCAAAATTTGAGACAAACCACTGCACAGTTCAATAAAGTATTAAAAACAAGAAATATCGGTAAACCGTGATGGATGCTCTCCGAAATTTCCACATTAAAAGATTAAAAGAACGAAACTTTAATTTACTGATTGTGCACATATGAATTAAAGGGCAATATCTCACTGAAAGCTTATTCTATTCCCAAAGAAAATGAAGAAAATATGCGCAACTCCTCTTGAGGGTGAAACATCCTATGAATTTTAACTGAATTCCAGGTGGTTGCTGAGAAACACTCAACACTATGATGGCGCTTAATTTTTACTAAGTTTTAATATCGTAAGAACATGAATATATTACGCTAGCGGGTATATTATCCACCCCAATCTTGTATCAAAATCTTGGGAAAACACTTACATTGGAATATGATACGTATCGAGAACTACTGAGAATTTTGTTTACAATCGGATATATTTCTGCTCGCGTAACAACTATGTCGCACGAAAATCGCACTTGCATCTTCACCGGTAACGGACATCTAAAAATGTCTTCAATATTTTACAGGAACTCTAACACATGACATTCTCAATCTGTCAGCACCTTCTCAACAACACGAATAAATCACCTATTCAAAACCTGAAGATATTATGCGTATCTTCTCTTGATAGTACAGCTTCCTGTGAAGTATGGCTAAATTGCAACCAGTGTAATATACTCTGGACAAGAATTGTACACTACTATTGTATAATATTGTTTAATAATCGAAGGGCAATGGGCAATAACTGGGTGAAAAATCATCAGAACTAAACACAGAGATAACATGCACATTTCCTCTTGCTAGTGACGCTTCAAATGAACTTTCACTAAATTCCAATCAGCGGTTGCTGAGAAATACTCCGGACAAGAATTGTACTATGGTATACTACTACTGAATAATCAACCTGAACATGAAGACAATATGATCACCTGCTCTTAAGAGTCAAGTTTTTAGTAAGCTGTGATTGCAGAGGAATACCCTGGGCACTAGCACCAGAACAGAAAGAACATGCCTCTGTACATTTTATACCCTACCCCTAGGTATTCTATAAGAACCATGGTCATGAACGGGAAAATATACTAACCCGTTTCAATCGCGCATTTCATACCTAAAGGACGCAGTTCGGTAAATGTGTACTATGGATATCAAACAAGTGGTAATTTATCTTCAATTGTGTACCGGTCACATTTCTTCAATACTTCTTATCTTACAAAAACAACGCGTGGTTTATAGTTTTTTCAACGTTACACAAACAACTTGCTTGACCTTCCCTGGTGAAGTTCCGTTCTAGATTGCAAAACCATTCTGATTGGCTATTGTGAAACTGCATGTCAATCGTTATTTTACTACATGTGTTCGTTAATATGTGAAAATGCAGCATAAAGGTACAAAATGAATAAAATAAACAGAACAGATGTTGACCAATGTATGATTTCAAATTAAAAAATCATATACAAGATGAATTTCATTCACCATTTCGAGTTTTAGTGTAAAACTGTGAATTTTTTATACTTCTGTTTAAGTTTGTTTACGTTTCGCCTAACATGTGCACACTGCCTTGACCTCTAGACCAGATGTTCATTAGGGAAGGTCACGCAAGTTTTTTCTGTAACGTTGACGAAAGCATAAAATATGTTGATAATCTCAGCAATATGGAATATTGAGACAATGTGACTGGTGCACGTTGCAAGATAAATTATCGCTTGTTCAATATACTAGGTACCCATTCACCGAACTGAGCGTTTAAGTTGAAAAAAGTACGATTGAAACGGGTTAGTATATTTTCCCGTTCATGACCATGGTTCTTATAGAATACCTAGGGGTAAGGTATAACATGTACAGAGGCATTTTCTTTCTGTTCCGGTGCCAGTGACCCCGGGCAAGAATTGTACTATAGTTTACTACTGTTTAATAATGAAAGGGCCATCATTGGGTGAAAAATCATCGGATCAGAACATGAAGTTAATATGTGCATTTCCTCTTGATACTTTAGTAAAGCTTCCTATGAAGAATCAGTGGTTGCTGAGAATACTCCGGACAAGAATTGTGCTATAGTATACTACGGTTAAATAATCAAAGGGCAATGACACTGTGAAAAATCATCCGACCAGAACATGAAGACAATATGCACATATCGTTTTGATAGTGAAGCCTCCTATAAAATTATGCTAAATTCAATCAGTGGTTGCTGACATATACTCCTAACAGAAATGGGCGGACAAAGCGGAGACTATATATTGTTTCCCCTTCCGGGAGCACAACAAGAAATAAAAAAAATCACGATGACAAGAAACAATGTCCAATGTCAAAGGCTGATCCCTTCTGAAAAAAAAATGTTTTAACCACATTTCAGTAGTATCTACTACACCAAGGTAATCAATATCAAGGTAAACTTTATTTGCTGTCTTTTGTGTTAGAGAGACTCCATTTTTAGAAGAATTAACACAAATTATAGCTAACCCTTTCCATTTACAGCAATAGTTATAGTCTTGTTAAACAAGAAAACCACAATGGGGTCAGCCAGGACTTTCAACCCATTCCCACACGTGGTTACTGAGATACCAGCTTACATACAAAAACTAAATTGGGACGCGGACGCCAACGCCGACGCACGGGCGAGTCCAATAGCTCTACTATTCTTTAAATAGTCGAACTGGAAAGGAATTAAAAGTTTAGTGCAATTCTTGTTCTGAAAATATTAGATAAGAGTATCCAGCAGAGAGACCAATACAAAAAAGAAATATTTTTTAAAACACTAGAAACACTTCAAAAGATAAAGTTCATAATCTCAAGTCAAATGCACAAATTTCATACTAGAAACATGAGCTGCTTATAGAGCACATATGCACACATGATAGCCTGTCAGAGGTAACTGGTGTGTAAGTATGTTGTGACCTTTCCCTAATGACCCATAAACAATAAGAGTTAACTACTGACCACAGACAGTCATATTAGAAACTTCCATGGTCATAGGCTGAAGCATTTTACGGGTTTAGAGATTCAATTTTTGGTCACAAAGTCACTTTGACCTTTAGGAACCGGCCTCCAAAACATTAGTGATTATCTACTTATCCAAGGCAATCATCCTATGAAGCTAACAGTCTAGACCAAAACATTTGGTCTAATGATCACAAAACAACTTACCACTGACAACCATATTATGAAATATGATGGTCACATGCCAAAACATTTTAAATCCAGTTGACACACAAGGCCAATGATCTTGACCTTAAAAAGTTTATCCTCAAAAAATATAATTCGTCTACTTACCACAAGCAACTGTCCTACGAAGACTCACTGTCATAGACAAAAGTGTTTTTCATCTATCTATTAGTAACCATGTTTATACACAAGTTTACCATGATCTTGACCTTTAATAATCTGACCTTAAAAACCATAGAAGTCCTAACCACAGCGTATTTCTCCCCCAATGCATAGTCGTGTAGGCAAGAAGTCAATGGAGGACTGGATCAAAATTCAAAGAGACACTAATGGTTGGCTGCAAAAGGGATATCTAATCATCCCAGTAAGTTTTAACACGCTTGGCCAAGTGATTCTCAAGTTATTAATTGGAAATGTTTTCCATGTTCAGACCCCTGTGACCTTGAACTTTGATTGAGCAACCCCGAAATCGGTAGGGGTCATCTACTCTGCATGTCCAATAATTTTATTAAGCTTGAAGGTTCTAGGTCAAATGGTCTTCAAGTTTTTGACCGGAAATATATGTCTGTGTTTTGGCTGCTGTGACATTGACCTTTAAAAGAGTGACCCCAAAATCATAAGGGTCATCTATTCTGCATGTCAAATCATCCTATGAAGTTGTTCTCAAGTTATGGACCGGTAATGGGTTTCAATGTTCAGGCTCCAGTGAGTCAGACCTTGACCTTTGATTGAGTGACCCAAAAATCAATAGGGTCATTTACTCTGCTTGTCCAATCATCCTTTTAAGTTCCAACATTCTAGGTGAAGTGGTTCCCAAGTTATTGATTGAAAATAGTTTTCTATGTTCAGCCCCCTATGACCTTGACCTTCGATGGAGTTACTCCCCCAAAACTAGGAGTCATCTATTCCGTAAGTCTCATCACCCTATAAAGTTTGAAGGTTCTAGGTCAAATGGTTCTCAAGTTATTGACAGGAAATGGATTTTCATGTTCTGTCTGCTGTGACCTTGACCTTTAGTACAGTGTCCCCAAAATCAATAGGGGTCATCTACTCTACATCTCAAATCATCTTATGAAGTTTCAACATTCTGGATCAAGTAGTTCTTGAGTAACTGATCTGAAATAGATTTCCATGTTCAGGCCCCTGTGACTTTGACCTTTCACAGAGTGACCCCAAAACCAATAGGAGTCATCTACTCAGAAAGTTCAATCATCTTACGTTGTTCAACAATCTGGATAAACTGGTTCTTAAGTTATTGTTCGGAAATTGTTTTCCATGTTGAAGCATTGTGACCTTGACCTTTAACAGAGTAACCCCAAAATCAATATGGGTCATCTACTCTGGTTATATGAAGTTTCAATATTTTGGGTCAAGTGTTTCTAGAGTCAATGAGCGGAAATGGTTTTCGGTTCTCAAGTTAATGATCGGAAATGGTGTTCCATGTTCAGGCCCCTGTGACATTGACCTTTGATGGAGTGACCCCTCAAACAAACAATAGGGGTCGTTTACTCCAGAAGCCTTGTCACCCTTTGAAGTTTAAAGGTTCTTGGTCAAATGGTTCTCCGGTTATTGATAGGAAAAAAGTTTGACGGACGGACAGAAGGACTGGCGGACGGACGAACAGAGCAAAAACAATATGTTTTCCCCACTGAGGGAGACTTAATTATATATATTGATGAATGTAGGGCAAAGTTTTCAGTCTCAAGGTTACTGTAAATTTGACCTTTAACCTGCTGACCCTATAACAATATTGGTTGTTTACTGACAACAGATCAATGCACTGTTGGCTAAGCATTCTCTAAGAACTGATTGGAAACTAAGCGCTGTACCTACAGACAGACTGGCCCACATGAGCAATACCCTATATTTCTCTTACAGGGGTAGGAATTGGGGACAAAAAAGCAGGAATTCAATAGAAATAAAAGCCTCTAGATTTATCATTGTTTCCAAAGAAAAGGAAAACATTTCGTTTGTTATATACATCCTATGACATGCCTTTGCAATCAATTTTTACATGCATACTTCTTATCTGAGACCCCAATGCCTATGTTTACATCAATCCTGATCAACAAACTCTCCGAAAAGATTATTAGCAAGCTCTGGGTTTCTTGCAGATATGTGTTGATAGACATAATCTAGTCTCAGAACTGATTCAAACATTTTATGTTTTGGAAAACAGCTGCGTATTATCAGTGGCAATTTAAAACAGAATTCTGGATATCCATGAGTTAAAATGCCAACAACCCTTCCATCGTTAGTAAGAAACGGAGAACCAGAGCCTCCATGTTCCATAGTAATATCCAAGAAAATGTTGCGTTGTGTATCAATACCGACATAACTGTTATCAACAAGCGCAGGATCTTCACCATTTTGAAGTACAGCATTCCGATAATAATCGAAATAACCCTGCATCCATTCTCTACAAGATGCAATTTTATTCTTTATTGCAAAAATAATTTGGCAATTAGGATCTAAACCTTTTTTGCATTTACTGTGTTGTTCAGGATGTCCATATCCAATGCCTGACAGCATTTTTGCCTGTAACCTTTCAAAATTATACTTATCTAGGAACATCTTCCTAGGTAGCTGCACTTGGTTTGTTATTCTGAGAACGGCAAAGTCCAAACATGGATCGTTACTTGAAAATTCATGACATACTTTGTAAACGAAACATGATGGTTCTGCAACTGATGCATTGAAGTTTACCCAGACATTTTCCATCTCCAGCAGTGCGAAATCATACTGACCATTCAGGTTTATATCTGAAATCAGACAAAAATCTTTTACCAATGGGTGCAAATTATTAGAAAAGCACGGTTCTTGCCAAGATATCAAAATCCTCAGCTCTACTATAAACAGTCTTGAGCCATAACTACACACACTTCCATTCCTCAAAACAAAACAAAAAGTTCTTATATTAACAACCAAACAAGAGGGTCATGATGACCCTGAATCGCGCTTATATAAGAAATATAAGCCACATGTTTTAGATGGCAAAGTGATGCTTAAATATAGCAAAGTAGTTCAGTAGGTCACATTCGTGGTTACTGAAAGTCAAATTTAAGATTGGTGTGCAAAACCCTACAGGTCATCCAAATTTCAAGGCTTCAAGGCTGTATCCTAACAAAAATAAAGAAGTTCATAGGTCAAGGTTATAGTCAAGTTATCCCTAATCCCCCCTTGAGGTCATCAGGTAATTATAATGAAACAGTCTAGGAAATATGATATGTTAATTTTTGAAAAAAATATTCCTATATATTTCTTATAAAAAGTGATGCCCCCAGGGTTGGAACTCTTTTCACCCCTGGTGCATAATTTGAACAATCTTGTTAGAGATCTACTAGGCAATGCTACATACTAAATATCAAAGGCCTAGGTCTTGAACTTTCAAACAAGAAGATTTTTATTTTCCCTATATAAGTTCTTGTTAAATTTGGGACCCCAAGGGCAGGGCCTCTTTTCACCTGAACACGGGACCTCCAGGCAATCCTACATACCAAATATCAAATCCTAGGCCTTGCAGTTTCATGCAAGAAGATCTTTGAAGTTTTTTATTATATAAGTCTGTGCAAAACTTTAGATCCCCGGGGCATGGCCTCTTTTCAACCCAGGGTTATAATTCGAACAATCTTGATAGAGGACAAAAAGGCAATGCTTCATACCAAATATCAAACGCCTAGGTCTTTTGCTTTTAGACAAGACGATTTTCAAAGTGTTTTCCTATATAAGTCTGTGTTAAACTTGTGAACTCCCGGGCGGGACCTCATTTCACCCCTAGGGCACAATTTGAACAATCTTTATAGAGGACCATTAGATTATGTCATATGCCAAATATCAAAGCTCTACGCCTTGTGGTTTTGGACAAGAAGATTTTAGAAGCTTTTCATTTTGGGTTGCCGTGGCAACCAGAATTTTGCATGGAATTTTCAATTCTTTGAAAAAAATTAAAAGGGATCCACCGAAGAACTATTCCTGTGAAGTTTGGTATAATTCTGCCTAGTGATTTTCAAGAAGAAGCTTTTTTAGAAAATGTTGAGGACACGCGACTGACGACACATGACAGACATGAAGCTGTCACAAAAACTCACCATTGGCTCAGGTGAGCTAAAACCTAACAAATAATGACATTCATCTTCCAGGGTAGTTAACCTGATTTTGGTCAAAAAATGGTTCTGGTCATGCACACTTATCATGTTCAGTGAGCGCTTAGCCCTTCTTATACTGGACATGACTGATTCTGCCTTTGTTACCAAGGTAGATCAGGATCAGTCTGTACTTTTGTGTAGTCTGATCAAGATCTGCACTACTCATCATTCAGTCAGTATCGTTTTTGTAAGCACCCCTTTTAACAGTTAATGGCAATGTCTAAATTGAAAGATGGACATGTCTAGCAAGGTAAAGTTAATTTAAGTAAGCCTTTCACTGGTGGTAGTTTTGATATTTGATTTTTTCCTATCCTGATTGCCATCCAAAATAGTGTTATTTTAGCTGAGGTATAAATGCTATAAACATATAAGCTTGCAAAATTGCTATCACCTCCTTCTGCTGATAGAACAGAAACAAATGAATTTCTATGCTATTTTTAGTTCTTAGTCAAAATATCCAAGTATATTTAAATGCAAGTGAAAAACAAAAGCTGTCACAGGAGACATCACGCTCGACTATCTCGATGCTGGATAGTGAATCTGGTCACATCTGAGTAAACTGGAGCTGTCAATGGAGTGTTTAAAGATTCCAATGGCAGTCGAAGATATTGCACAACAGCTTTAGTCTGTGTCAAAAATATTAAATAATAAAGAAATGTAAAGATAAAGTGTATCAAAACACTATATACGTATAATTCTAAGCAAAAAGGGAGCATGATAATAACATATTGGTATAAGAGTTATGCACCTTGTGTCATATGATGTGGGTGATGATGTGGAACAACTGCTTCAAGTTAGAATCAAATCCTGTTCGTAATAACTGTAATAATTGTGAGAATGCATCAAAATTAACATTTAATTCTAAGTAAAATGAGGCATAATTCATAAAAAAGGTGCCAGCGTTGTGCCGTATGATGTGAATGATAAGATGAAACTAGAAAATGCTTTTGTAAAAAAGCGCATGTCTCCCCCAATGCAAAGTCCTATAGGCAAGACGTCAATAGGGGTCAGGAGCGAAAGTCAAAGAGACACTGATGGTTGGCTGCAATAGGGATCATCTACTTGGCATGTCCAGTCATCCCGCTAAATTTCAACACTCTTGGCCTAGTGGTTCTCAAGTCACTGTTCAGGCTTCTGTGACCTTGACCTTTGATCAAGTGACCTCAAATTAAAATAGGGGTCATCTACTCTGCATGTCCAATCATCCTATTAAGTTTCAACATTGAAGGTCAAGTGGTTCTCAAGTTATTTCCAAAAAATGATTTTACATGAACAGGCCACTCTGACCTTGACCTTTAATTGACTGACCCCAAAATCAAT
Organism: Mercenaria mercenaria; assembly: GCF_021730395.1. Taxonomy (NCBI): domain Eukaryota; kingdom Metazoa; phylum Mollusca; class Bivalvia; order Venerida; family Veneridae; genus Mercenaria; species Mercenaria mercenaria. Next base: position 8,197 of record NW_026461443.1, on the reverse strand, counting down.
AGGGGTCATCTACTCTGCATGTTCAATCATCCTATGAAATTTCAACAGTCTGGGTCAAGTGGTTCTCAAGTTATTGATCGGAACTGGTTATCAATGTTCAGGCCCCTGTGACCTTGACCTTTAACGGACAATAGGGGTCATTTACTCTGCATAAACAATCATCCTATGAAGTTTCAACATTCTGGGTCGATAGGTTCTCAAGTTATTGATTGGAAATGGTTTTCCATGTTCAGGCCCCTGTGGCCTTGACCTTTAACAGAGTGACCACAATTTGGTTAGGGGTCATCTACACTGCATGACCAATCATCCTATGAAGTTTCATCATTCTGGGTAAAGTGGTTCTCAAGTTACTGACCGGAAATGGTTTTCAATGTTCAAGCCCCTGTGACCTTGACCTTTAATGGAGTGACCCCAAAATCAATAGAGGTCATCTACTTTGCATGTACAATCATCCTATGAAGTTTCAACATTCTGGGTCAAGTGGTTCTCTAGTTATTGATCGGAAATGGTTTTCCATGTTCAGGCCCCTCTGACCTTGACCTTTGATGGAGTGACCCCAAAATAAATAGGGGTCATCTACTCTTTATGACCAATCATCCTATGAAGTTTCAACATTCTGGGTCAAGCGGTTCTCTAGTTATTGATCAGAAATGGTTTTCAATGTTCAGGCCCCTGTGACCTTGACCTTTGACGGAGTGACCCCAAAATCAATAGGGCTTATCTACTATTCATGACCAATCATCCTATGAAGTTTCAACATTCTGGGTCAAGTGGTTCTCTAGTTATTGTTCGGAAATGGTTTTCAATGTTTAGGCCCCTGTGACCTTGACCTTTGACGGAGTGACCCCAAAATCAATAGGTTTCATCTATTCTTCATGATCAATCATCCCATGAAGTTTCAACATTCTGGGTCAAGTGGTTCTCTAGTTATTGATCGGAAATGGTTTTCAATGTTCAGGCCCCTGTGACCTTGACCTTTGAAGGAGTGACCCCCAAAATCAATAGGGGTCATCTACTTTTCATGGCCAATCGTCCTATGAAGTTTCAACATTCTGGGTCAAGTGGTTCTCTAGTTATTGATCGAAAATGGTTTTCAATTTTCAGGCCCCTGTGACCTTGACCCTTGGCGGAGTGACATCAAAATCAATAGGGGTCATCTAGTCTTCATGACCAATCATCGTGTGAAGTTTCAACATTCTGGGTCAAGTGGTTCTCTAGTTATTGATCGGAAATGGTTTTCAATTTTTAGGCCCCTGTGACCTTGACCTTTGACAGAGTGACCCCAAAAACAATAGGGTTCGTCTACTCTAGCAGCCCTACAACCCTTTAAAGTTTGAAGGTTCTAGGTCAAATGGTTCTCCAGTTATTGCTCGGAAATGAAGTGTGACGTACGGACGGACGGACTGACGGACGGACGGAAGGACGGAAGTTCTAACGAAGCGGTCTTTATGTGACTCCCCCATTGTTCTCTCTATTGTTCTAACAGTCACATAAAAAGATACAAAATAGGAGGTGCACAAATTCATATCATAATAAGACTCATGCAAAGTTTAATCAATTTATATGTAATACTTTATAAGCTAGGCGCGTCACAAGATGAAAATGTGCATTTGTGACTATTGCAGGGGCCATTTCTCTGAAAGTAGGGGGCGGACCCAGTAGAAAAAAAGAGGTGCGCAAGTTCATATCATAATTAAGACTCATGCAAGGTTTCGTGAATCTGTATCAAATACTTTTTAAGCTAGGCGTGTCACAAGGTGAATATGTGCATTTTTGACTATTTGAGGGGCCATAACTCTGGAAATAGGGGGCGGAGCCATACGAAAAATAGAAGGTGCGCAAGTTCATATCATGATAAAGACTAATGAATGCAATGTTTCATCAATTTATATCAAATAATTTTTGAGCTAGGCACGTCACGAACTTCGGACCGACGGACAGACGGACGCACGGACGCACGCACGGATAAGGCCAAATCTATACGCCCCCACCACTCATGGTGGGGGGCACAATCAATCCATCTGGTAATAACTGAGTAAAGACTTTAACCTGAAAGTAAAAAGGGGGATAATTTATGAAATATTGGTGGCAGAGTTATGGACATTGTATCATATGATGTGAGTGATGATGTTGAACAACTATTTTAAGTTTGAATCAAATCGATTAAGATACAACTGAGATATTGAGAAAGTGTATCAAAACTTTAACCTGAAATTCTAAATAAAAGGGAGGATAATTCATTGAATATTGGTACCAGCCTTGTGTCCTATGATGTTGAATCACTACTTTCCGTTTGAATCAAATCCATTTAGGAATAACTGAAATAGAGTGAAACTGCATCAAAATTCTAACCTGAAATTCAAAGTAAAAAGGGGGATAATTCATAAATTATTTGTGTGAGTGTTATGGCCCTTGTGCCAGATAATGTGGGTGATGATGAGAAATAATTATTTTAAGTTTAAAGCAAATCTATCTAAAGTAATTACAGAGATAAGGTCAAGAAAGAAAAAGTGTAAAAACCTTTAACCAAGGTGGGGACGCAGAAAGACGCCGACGTCGGCGTCATGGTGAGTAAGATAGCTCTCCATATTCTTCATATAGTCGAGCTTACTAAATTATACTGAAACCAAAAGAAATGTTTTGCATTTTAAATGCTTTCTAATTAAAGGAGAGTGGGTAACTGCCAAGAATTCAAAAATCAACAGTACGATATATATCTTTAACAGAGATTTACCTATTTGAATGTGTTTTTGATCCTTGCATAAATGTCTAATAGATTATAGGAAAAGTGAAAAAAAGATAAGAACTTGACCAGCTTCAATCATCTGTTTGTGTCTCTGAAACTTAAACGGTCAAATCTCCTTTGCCCATTTCTGGTTCAAAAATTTGTAACTGTTTAATTTGCTTTATAAGTACCTACCAATTATTTTTCTAACCACATGAAAAGCTGTGAAAACATAGGAATCTCCTGCTCTGAACACTGTCCCAATAACCTCCCCCATATGAATCAAGGCACCAACTGATTCCATATGCTCTCCTAAAGCCCTAACTTCAAACTGTGAAAGCAGTTCGTTTCTGCCCTTAGCAAATTCTTCTCCAGTTGTTGTTTTCTGACCTGCTCCAGTAACATGTGGCTCTCCTGAAATTATATAAAAACACGTGAGTAGATCGGTAGGTCAAGATAAAAGAATATTCATTCAAGATGAGTATTGAAACCTGTATCAAAATGTAAACAGGTGGTCCAAATTTCTATGCTGTACCTTCAAAAACAAGGAAGAAGGTCAGTAGGTCATGATAATGACTATTCAAGATAAGTATTGACATCTGTATCAAACATTATATATGTGGTCCAAATTTGTAAACTGTAACTTCAAAAACGAGAAAGTAGGTCATAAGGTCATGTTGATGACTTTTCAAGATGAGAATTGAAATCAAACACTGTACTTGTGGTCCAAATTTCTTCGCCATTGCTTCAAAAACAGTTTATGTAAAACTAGGGACAACCTGGGGCATGGCTTATATTGACCGAATTCTCATGATTTGGACAGTCTTGGTAGAGAACCACTACAGCATGCCACATACCAAATGCCTAGGCTCTTGGGCCTTTGGGCTTGCTTCAGAAAATGTTTTTTAAGTTTTTCCCTTTAAAAATTGTTGACCCCAGGACGCAGTCAACTTTCACCCCAGGGTCTGATTTAAACAAACTTGATAGTTGACAACTTGACAATACTAAGAACCAAATATCTTAAGTGTGGGCTTTATGGTTCTTGATAAGAAGATTTTTAAAGTCAATGCAAAACATGAGACCCTCCGTGCGTGCATATTGACAATGAGGTCATGATTTCAGCAATCTTGGTAGAGAACCACTTGAGCATGCTACATACTTAGTATCTAGGTTATGGGCCTTATGGTTTATGAGAAGTATTTTGTTGAAGGTATCTATTTAAACTAAGTGCAACCCCCCCCCCCCCCCCCACTACCCCCATCCCGTGGCTTGGCCAGTTTTATCCCCAAGGAGATAATTTGAACAATCTTGGTAAAGGACTACTACACAATGCTATATACCAGAGCCCCAGGCCATGTGTTTTCTTTACAAGAAGATTTTCAAAGGGCGGAGCTATATTTGGCCCTAGGGGGATTATCATTTGACATTTGAACAATCGTGGTAAAGGACCTCTAGATGATGCTACATACAAAATACCAAAACCTTAGACCCAGTGGTTTTAAAGAAGAAGATTTTTAAAGATTGTCCATATAAACGTCTATATAAACCATGTGACCCCAAGGGCAAGGCCATATTTTAACCTAGGAGGATAATTTGAAAAATCTTTGTAAATGACCATTAGATGATGCTACACGCCAAATATCAGAGCCATAGTCTATATTGTTTTGGACAGGAAGATTTAAATAAACCATGTGACCCCCCCCCCCCCCCCCCCCCCAAATTTTAACCCTATGGGGAAAGTTTGAACCACCGTAGTAGGGGAGCACTAGATGATGCTACATGCATGAACAGAATTAATGATGATAATAATAGTAATATTAATAAAAGTAAAAATTTGTTCTTTTCAGTGTGAGATCAAAATTAATTTCACCAAAAGAACAACAAATGCCATAGCTTCTATGTAGGCTGTGCCACTTTTTAAGATCAAGTGTTCATGTAAAACAAATAAACTTCTACTTATATCATTTCTTTAAATGTTTTTACCAACTAATACAAATTTTGCGCACGCGAATTTACGCGCATAGGTAAGGTCAAAAACGAAATCAAGACGTTGCGATGTTAATTTGGAAAAAACGTTAAATACTTGTTTGATAGTTTTAGATTCCTGTAACAAATTCATACGATTAAGGGCATATCTTTATATTTTGCAGAAATATATTTACATGTATGTATCATTATAGATACAAATTTTGGTTGAATGTTTTATTTTCTACAATACATTTTTGTACACTCAGCTGTTCACATAACCAATTACAAATCTAATCTGAATGTTGAAAAAGATAAAATAATTTACCATTAAACACACATGTAAGTAATCACTTAAACACCAGAAAACATTTATACCTATACGAGATAGAAATGGTCAAGTACGAATGTCTGTGCAAAACGATGCCTGTCTATTAAATGTTTACTCTTTACTCTATCTTTCTTTTCAATTGATAGACTATTTTTATGATCCAATAGTGAAGAAAGCAAACAAAATACCTCCTCTGTCAGTTTTGTGCAACACATTGGCATCTGTCCTGTCTGGATAAGTTCCAAAAAGCTTCTAAAATACAATATTGCAAAAAGTAAGACTGATTTCTTTAATAAAACTACATAAACAATTAAACGTATCACTCAAGCACAAATGTGTATGATATATATATATATATATATATATATATATATATATATATATATATATATATATATATATATGATATATTTCTCATAAGAAATTGACAAAGTACGATATACGGTTTATGTACCCGACAGGAAGATCTGATAATGTATAACGAACTGTTCAAAATGTAGTAATGTTATATGTATGCATCTAACCCTGTATCATGCATATGCTAATTAAATTGTAATTATTATAGAATAGTTTTACTACAAACAATTTTCTAACAATTATGTGATGAATTAGATCAATTGTTGATACATGTTTAACTAAAGTTTTGATGTATTAAGAGACAACCTAAGGGAAGGACAAAAGCGGTCTCAACATAAATGGCATCTTAATACAACACAACTTGTCCTTTGATAACACATAAAGGAACTGAAAAAGTAAGTGGTCCCTGAATGGACATGGTCTATCGAACAAATTTGACCGTATATGATATCAGATTTACGCATTAACCTGACGCTGGTCTGGTGATTCGGTCTTCGCACAGTCTAAATCTGGTTCTGTACGAAGAAGTGGAGTTGTTGCATCATCTTGGCATGCAGGTTCACTGTCTTTGACCTCTTGTGATTTTGTTTTGGGTACTTTCATTACTGAATATAAAGTACTGTTGCTCTGTATATAGTACTGACAAAATTTGTTTACAGATCTTAAATACTTACACGTCAATAATGCATAATATCAATATACAATGAAAAGCCATTAACTGCTCTTTATATAGAAGAATTTAAAGAAACAAATAATTGTATGATGTTAGAATAATGTTTTTGTCGGGTTTAACGTCTCGCCAAAAAACTTATTTGGCATTTAGCAACTTTCGCGCTTTTGATTTCGAAAATTCTAGGTGCCTCCTATTCATTTTCAGGCATTATTTCAGGAGTATTGAAATATCATTGTGAACTATATCTTGCATTTTCAAAACAAAAGAAAATAAAATAAATATTTTACATGTATAAACGGAACTACATTTGAATGCGTAATGATAACAATTATAAATAATCTGGAATTCAAATCCAAAAATATTTTGATAAAAACGAGATTCATAATAATACGTGTTTATAAAACACATAGTCATACGGAGGGAAGCAACCTTTGATTAAATGACACGAGGAGCAATAAGGATTATCTAAGACCACTTCCAATGACCATATTAAGTTTCACAGACGGACAGGGAATAATTAAAGCATTAACATCTTTAGAGTAAGATGTATTAGAAAACTACAAATTCCATAGAATCAAGCTTCTGTTACAATCATTGCAAAAACATGAAATAAACAGAAAATATGTTTGTTTGTCATGCAAGATCCAAGTATCTCAGTCACTTATACCATATAATAAATGTCACTTCCACTGATCAAGACCTTATGTTCACTCAATGAAAGATATATTGATCTTATACCAAAAACAAACACATATCTTCTTTATCATATGTTATTCTCACCTTGTTCATTTACTCTGTCTGTCTCAGTGTGTTTAGTCCGTCCATTTTCTCTTAGCAAGTCCAAAGGTTCTTCACACGCATTCAAGTCAACCTAAATATATATCAACAGTTCTTATAAAATGACCATTATAAAATAATAGATACTGCGTGAATCATTTGCTAAGGTGTTGAGAAGTGAGGGCAAACAAGATAAACAATATCATTTAGCAAGCCCGAAAATCTGTTTTGAAATACACTTAATATCAAACACTTGTGTCTGAAAGCATAGTTTTAGTAGTAGGCAAAGTAACACAGCGCAACTAAGCATCAAACTTATCGAATAATCATATATTTGACTTTCTGTTGCTGTTAGTTTTCTATTTGTCAATGAAAAATCTATAGAGTTCATTATAATGGAGGAAGTGTCTTGAAAAAACAAAATGTAACAACTAACCTTGCAGGTGTATTTCCTTGAATCTTGATTGTCACTCTCCGTTGCATGGGTGTGGTAGTGAATGTTAACAGTGTTTACCTCATTACTGAATTTAACAGCGTGAGAAATTCTGCTTTCCGTCTTCTCTTCTTTGTATAATGGATGTAAAATCCCATTTGACGATTTTTCATCTTTAGAAACTGCAAGTCGAAAAAAATAAAACCATCACACAAACATTTACTAGTAAATCGCGTTCATCGTAAATAAGCTGAATGAAATACATTGTATTAAGTAACGCATTTCTAAATCATGACTAAAAACTTTCATATTAAATACAAGTGCGTATGACACAAAATACTGCAATTTTCAATAGGCTAGATAAGAGCAAACTGTTTATAATTCAATCTATATGACCTGAATAAAAACACATTTACTATTCATCATGTTATCTGAATAAGCATAACTTGATATTTAAACTGTTTATGTCTGTAAAACAAGTCTTTGCGGTCATCTGAAATTCTAGCATAAGCCTAATGAGTAAACAAGTAAATAAAGTATTGTCATGCAATAGAAAGTTCCCTTCTGGAAGACACCTTATTCTCTCCACTGCAGTATAACATAATGAACAGATATGTGCGAATGATGTATAAACAATATTGTACTATATTTACAATATGTTATAACAAAACACTTCGATTAAACGTTGCATATATAAAGACCTACAGTTGTTTTCATATGGAATTTTTCGGCCGATCATAAAAAAAGTTATCATATAAGTTATTTATAGTAACAAATCAGGGAAATTGAATCTAAAAAGGAGAGATAGGTCAAATATACCTAAGAATTGGATATAACTTGCATGTTGCACCAGAGAAAGGTAGTCTCGATTTTTCCCTATGGCCAGTAATAAAAATGTTACAAAACATCTATTTATAGTAACAACAAAGGAATGTG
>NW_026461442.1:0-59095 GCF_021730395.1 Mercenaria mercenaria | reverse complement strand
ATTCTAAAATCAAGGTTGTCTTATGGCGGCAAACATTTTTGTCAAGTTACATCAAAATCCCTCCATGCATGAAGACAAAATACACCGGACAAAGATATTCTTGAATTTTACCTTTGATCTCCAAGTGTAACCTTGAACTTTAAGCAAGGACTCTAGGTGTTGCGCATAACACGTCATCTCATTAAGGGGACATTTATTTAAAGTGATTATGGTGTAATACTTTGACGCATGACAGAGTTCTGGACGGGACAGGAAAAAATATCTATTGTCCTTTGACCTTCAATAGTGACCTTGACCTTTGAGACCATTGACATATCGTCTCATCATGGTGAACATTTGTGCCAAGTTATATTAAGATCCCTTCAAGAATAGCGGAGTTAAGGACCGGACAGAGAAAAAACGGACACGAAACAGACCCTGCTCATGTCACGTTAACAACAGATTGCCAAATGTGACCTTGACCTTTAAGCTAGGGGTCTGAAAGTTGTGGATGACACATTGTCTTATGCGGTACATTTGGGCCAAGTAATATTAAAATCCCTTCATGGATGGCAGAGTTGCGGACTAGACAGGAAAAAAAGCACAGTTGACCTTTGACCTCCAATTTTGACTATAACCTTTGAGCTAGAATTTTGTACATGATACGCTGTCTTATCATGGGATCCATTTGTGCAAAGTAATAATGAATCCCTTCATGGATGATGAGTTATGGACCGGACACGAAATTGTGTACGGACGGACAGGCGGAATGACGGACGGTTAAGTGCATCCTATAGTCCCCGAAACTGGTTTTCAACCAGTAGGGCACTATTCAGGAGATCCCACTTCGAGACATTTAGAAATATGACAATAGGAACAACAACTGAAACAAGCAATACAAACATGCTTCGTAATGAAAAGCAATCAGTATCAAAATTATTGGAGACTGTTACGATCCATTTTATAATTTCTGAAGGTCGTTTGGGATATATAAAGCAGAGACGAGATTGTAACGCATAAAATGACCGCATTAATCAAATAGAAAATATCTATTATTCTATATCTATTTTATCTATCCAATTGGAACGTTCATTTGCAACACGTGACCGTACAATATATAACCTTATTGGACGCACGTGCGTACAAAAAAAAATCCGGAATTTTTCCGTATTTGGACGGTTCAAAAAGTTCCATGTTAAACATACGATAAAGCTCGAAACGCGTGAAAATGTTCCGAATGTAAATCGGGTAAAGTAGTCGCTCTATGTATAGAGTTAGATTATGTGTCTTGAAATGAGGAAGGCAGATATACAATATTCAGTGAATCATTTTTAATTTAAACTAAAATCAAATAGATATAGAATAAAAAAGTTATTTAACATTGAACTGTACAATACGAGATATATTTGGATATATTCTCCATATTGTACAGAACATTGTTAAATAACCTGATATAAAAAGGTCTTTTGTGAGCATGAAAAACAACCAAGCAAAGAAATAAACTCTATATTTCTATTATAAACTTGAATCATTAAGACAAGCACTGAGAAAATTAGACAGGCAAATATTAATATGATATTCTTCGTTTCAAAGATGGATTATTTGTACAGATATTTTGTATTCTAACACGACCAGCTAGTAACCTTCATACTTGTAGATCAAAATCTATCACGGGGTGTTCTGCTATTAACTGACCTTCAGGTATGCTGCGCGCGCACCCAACGCGTTTTGGCTAATGCTGCGGCGTAGCACGCCGTTGTAATTTATGTTTAATATATTCATACGCATTACAACCCTAAACTCGGGATATTCTACGTTAAACCTATTTGTGATACTTATCATTATTTACGTACCTATGTAAAATATAGATAACATGTTTAGGTGTCTAAATAATACTATGTATTAGGTTCATGATAGTACACACCTTATTCGCACAACGAAAATGTGTACTACCACTTAAAGCTAAATACGTTTGATCTTCAAAAGGACTGTAATATAATATGAAATTTAATTTAAATGTAGCTCTACAAACACAGTTAGTTTATATGATTAGCTAATTTAAATTTGATGAGAATGTTCTTCATTAAAACTTAGTACCTAAATCATTTAACAGATAAACGTTTTCTTATTTTAATTACTGCATAGTCTATGACATTCAGTAGGTCAGATATATGGTTAAAATAAGTATGTTCTTTTTTTACCATTCTTCATGCAACGTAGGTTTGCTAAATTATTTGTATTTTTAATTATTGTTACGATTTCGCAACCAGGTTAAAATCCATTTTAAATCAAACCTTCACAGAATACCAGACTTTAAACATTGAAGCTTATCTTCGCATAACATGTAACAAAAACAAAGGTAATGTGCATGCTTATTACTAAAGGGTAAATTGAATTGAACTGAATCACAAATACCACCAACAAAAAATAATCGTTAGCAAACAAAAAATGCTGGATAACAAGATGAGATAGAGTAAATATTTACCAATCTTATTTCTGCTTTCGGTACTAAAAGGCATAAAATAGAAAAAGTGGAAAACCACAAGTCGTCCAAAACGAGATAAACGAAAATGTTTCAGCCTCAGTTTGATTGGGCCTGTTCACGGACGGTAGGGGAAAGGCAAGCTACCATCCACGCCCTCTAGTTCTGGGTTGAGCAGAACCCTGCAGAACTAAAAAGCGTGAAGACATGTAAATCTGGTATAACATAAATCTGGTATGATATATGTTATTTAAGTTTGAAATATTACTGATCACTGAAATATATCTGTATTTAAATGTGGACTCAGTCATATTCACCAATCAAGTAGAACGTCTTTTAATAACATTTACGTCTCTCTTCTTGCAATGGAGTTTAAGTTTCTTTTAGTAAACAATAAAATTTAGAGAAACTGCAACTAAAATAACAAATAGATATAATCGTGTTTTTATGAAGTCAGAGACGGAAGAATAGGTAATAATAAGGGCCATGTGGTGCTGTATTGCTTTTATGTTGCTGTATACCTTTATTCTAGAATACCAGAAAAGTTTGATGACTAAAGCAAAGAGCATTTTACAAATTTCATTTTGACTTGTTTTTAAATTTCATCTAGATTTAGCTTAGCAAACGTTCCTTCTAGCGTATACGCAACATTCTGTCTTTTAAGAAAATCTGACTTTAACATCATATTGCAAATGATTAATCGCAGATGTAGCCCTACCGGATATTTCCGTCACGTAAGTAACACACGCAAGCACTGACATATAAAAAATACAAGAGTTTACTCTATATTCCATAAAACAAAACTATCAAGGGACCATAACTGCGGTAAAAAAATCAGAAAGCAAACTTTCCTTTATGGTCATGTTCACATCAAGCTTGTTCATCGGTAAAAGTTTGAAGCAAATCAGGTAAACAGTGTGGGAGGAGTGGATACACAATATTTTTCTCTATATTTTATATAGCAAACCTATCAAGGGGCCATAACTGCGGTAAAAATCACAGAAAAATAAATCAGAAAGAAAACTTTCCTTTATGGTCATGTGCACATCAAGCTTGTTTATCTGTAAAAGTTTGAAACAAGTCAGATAATAGTGTAGGAGGAGTTAAACAATATATTCAGCAGAACTATCAAAGGGCAATAACTGCGGTAAAAATAGTCCTTCCTTAATGGGCATCTGCATATCAAGGTTGTTCATTTACAAAAGTTTGAAGCAAATCCGGCTTACAGTGTTGGAGGAGTTGGACATCAATATTTTTGGATGTACGTACTGACGGACAGACAGACGGACGGACGTACGGACGGCAGGAACACTATATGCCCCCGCATACGTGTGTGGGGCGTAATTAATATAAACGTTTCGGTGATAGTTATATTTAACTGGCATTAGATTCATATATCTACATACTGTACCATCCTCTAATAGCAAAGTTAAGCAATGTTTAACTAAACAAAGGTAGAAAATACACAATACATTATGTCTCTTTGATATTGCTGCCAAACAGTGCTTCAAACAAAGCTGTTCTTCCTTTGTTCACATATTTGTTTCTTATTATGTTTTTTTTTCTTGAAAATACATGCATGTTTGTATGATTTTTAAACCTTTTAACTTTAAGTTGATATTTATGTTTCGAAAAAACAGGCAGTAATTCTAAACTTACGGAAGTTTGAACAAAAATACGAAATTTTTGGTCAGTGAACTGGAAGAATCACCCAAATTGATAAACTTAGTAAACAATTTTAAAGAAAATCTTATGAATGTTAGAGGAATTTAAAACAAAAATGAAGCCATATTAATATCGCTTGACTAAATGCCTTGTCCTGATGATAATCTTTCCCACCAAATAAGATAATATGCACGCCTGCTAATCGGGCTAATGGCTAAGGTGGCGTTTTCTAGTAAACAATAGCGGTACACAGAAACGGCATTTAATTTTTAAATCGATGGTGCAGTCCGATACTTACAGTTTAATATACACACCACATCTCATAACGAATGTCTTAAAATCGTTTCCGTCCGCTTAAATGTGTATGAATTTATGACTGGCGGGACAGGAAACAGCCCCCCAAATCAAGTTTTTCTCATGTACAATTCATACAATATAGTAATCAAATCTTGACCATAAGAAACAGTACATAGCTTATCAAAACACATCTGTCAGCTTGCTGTAAAACGAAATAATTCTAACCAAAATTTATAAGTCAGATTTGCGGCTCATGTATTAGATATTATTACACTAAATGTCGTAGCCCCCTTGTCAGAAGATGCATTATATACATCTAAAACCAATATGCAATGTACATTTGTAACATTTTACTCACCTGTCGATAAAGACGAAGTAGATGACGTCCTTTCTTCAACTCCTAAAATATACGGCAATATGAACGACCATGCATTTATAAATGTTTTGAAAAATATTGATCAAAGTACATGCAAATAACAGTTCCATAAATGTACACTATTTGCAAAGCGTTGCATTTGGATATTTCTCTAAGGGGAAGGACTACACGTCAGAAAAATGACTGTATATCTGGATGTGTAAGTTCACTTTATAGTAAGTAGAATACAGACAAAGAAACATACTCGATCGCCATTCGCTACACCACTGTAGTTTGAAATATCAGGAGTTACCCATGTAAAAAAAGATTATGTTGATGTTTCCTGTCATTTTAGACATCCAGCATTTAGAATGAACCATTCAAAATACACCAAGCTTTAGAACGAACCATTCATATTTCCATTTCGAGCGAACCCTTCATCTTCCGTTCATTGACATTTCGAACGAACTTCAACATTTCGTTACCATTCGTTAATTATATGCATCTGTTTTCTCTGACTGTTTTTTAATAAAATGATTTCCGGTACAATGTTTATACATTCGTATTACAATTATTGCTCTTAAATGATTATCTCTGACATGTTTTACTAATACACAATGTCATCCCATGACCATTTAACAACAAGCAGTGTGTTGAGTTTTCTACGACCAATGTGCAATGTATATTTGCAACATTTTACTCACCTTCCGATACAGACGAAGTAGATGGCGTTCTTTCTTCTACTCCTAAAATAAACAACAATATGAACAACAACGCATTTATAAATGTTTTGGAAAAATATTGATCCATATACATGCAAAGAACAGTTCAAAAAATGTATATTGGCATTTTATTTATTTTTTTCCAAAAATCGCTTTTGTATTATGGAAGGTTGTTGGATCTTTTGAGGTAGCAAAACATATTCAACATCATATCTAAGATGAAGTAGATTAAGTAATGCCTGGAGTAGCTTATGGCGTCTTCCTCTGCCATCAAGTTGGAACATTACCATATGACCTATATTTGAGCCAGTTTGACGCTAAACCATACAAACACGAAATATTATTTCATCTACCATCTGAAAAGTCAATGAAAAGTCATCAGCTTCTGGTCATTTGAGCCACCTAATCAAATAAAAAATTGGTTTATAAATTTCACAACTATTGCCAAATAAATGAAAATACAGTAAATTGAAGGGCGTTGCTTAAATTTGATTGGAAAATAACGCGTTGTTTAGTACTAACATATTCGTACCCCGGTCTTCTTAGAACATGATAATTTTGAACAAGTGGTAATTTATCTTCTATTGTGAACCGGTCACATGTTTTCTATATTTCTTATCCGAGAGAAACAACGTGTAGTTTATAGTTTTTTCAACGTTACATAAAACGCTTGGTGGAACTTCCCTAGTGAAGTTCCGGTCTAGATAACAAAACCATTCTGATTATGAAAATGTATGTCAGTCGTCGTTTAACTACGTGTACGCTAAAATGTGTATATGCAGCATAAATGTGCTATATGAATTAAATAAACATTACAGATGTATACCAATGTATGACTTAAAATTCAGCATCATATCTAAGATGAATTTCATTCATCATTTCGAGTTTATTGTAAAACTGTGAATATTTTGTTTTTGTTTGTTTACATTTCGCTTAACATGTGCACACTGCTGTGACCTCTAGACCGGATGTGCATTAGAGGAGTTCACGCAAGTCTTTTCTGTAACGTTAACGAAAGCATAAATTGTGTGGAGTATCTCTGCAATATGAAATGTGACTGGTGCACGATGGAAGATAAATTACCACTTGTTCAGTATGCTTGGTACCCATTTACCGAACTGCGCATTCTAGGTGAGAAATGTACGATTAAAATGGGTTAGTGCACTTTCCCGTTCATGAACAAGGTTCTAATAGCATACATAGGGGTAGAGTATAATATGTACAGAGGTATTTTCTTTCTGGTCTGGTGCCAGTGAGCATATCAAAAAGAAACTGAATGGTGAACAGTGCAGGTCATGGTCAAACTGCACGACAGGTGATCATGATTTGCACTGGTCGCAAAGGCATAATCAATCGTGTCAAGCATGACAAGGGTTACAAGCTCAACTTTTTTTGCCCCCCTTCGAAGAAGGATGGGTATATTGTTTTGCAGATGTCAGTCGGTCTGTCGGCAGGTTGGTCGGTCTGTCGGTATGTAGACCAATCCGTTTTCGTATGATAACTCAAGAACACTCAGGCCTAGGATCATGAAAGTTCATAGGGAGGTTGGTCATAACCAACATGAAAGTTAATAGAGCGGTTGATTATGACTAGCAGATTACCCTTATTGATTCTGAGGTCAGTAGGTCAAATGTCAAGGTCACAGTGACCCGAAATATGTAACAATTTCCGGATGGTAACCTGAGAATGCTTGGGACTATTGGGATATTTCGTGTTCTACGAGCTCTTGTTAAAGAACTGTTACATATCTTCGTTCCGGAGCATTTGCAATAATGTCCCAGTTCTGAAATTTTACATAAATGGATGGAACGTAGTTTTCAGCGATTGGCAATTTTCATTTCTTTACAAATGACATTGTTAAAGGAAGACAACGTTTGAGAATATTTTAAGTATTCAGTCGTACGTGACTGTGCCGTAGAACATGTAATGAACTGGTAATTTGTTGATAAATATGTTATTTGTTTAAAAAATATTTCTGTGGTTACGAAGATATACTACTAAACCTTAACATAATTAGTGCTGCTGGATTCTGTACCAATACTAACATTATCTCCTCAAGTAAATAAGGCGGATGACGAAATTGCTTCTGACACAATGTCTACTATCTAATCGTCACATAAAGCAAACGCTTTGTCCAGGGATCGAACTCACAACCCTGCGATCCAAAGATCTCCGCTCTCCCTATTGAGGTAAGCGGTAGGGCTATGAGATGGAAAGGTCAATATTACCCCTGTCTATAGTTTAAAGACAAAATACTTTTTTCAGGTTCTACAGTGAACAGAAAAGAGATTTTCATCATCATGATTATGTACCTGATACATCGCAGCATCTACATCGCGCATAGGAAAACATATATTTTTTAAAGTAGTTCGAAGTATAAAATAGAGAAGGTGGAAACTCCATCGCTCATATTACATTTTAGCTGTGTGATCAACTATGAAAGTCTGAACAAATTATCAAGAACATGTAAACCGCGACACGAGGCATTAAAGACACACTAGAATAATTACAACTCAGCAGCGTATAAAAAGAAAGTATCAAGAAAGAATACTTCTGTTAATTCAAATCTGGCCTGAACAAAAGTTCTGATGAATTACATGTTTGTAAGTGCTTTAATCTATATTTACAAATGCCAGTATACAAACTTATTTTAACGGAAAAACGTGACACTTAGAGCAAGCCGTGGAGCAACTTTTCTAAAATGCAATCACTATGAGCTGGCTTTCAATGCTCAAAAACTTAGTTTCTACCTTGACCTCAATTTTCCAAAGACGAACGTTCTGACCAGGTTTCATGCAGACAGAGGGCAGCGTCAAGTGTGTAGATAAGAAGTGTTCTATGATTTGACATACACTCAACAAAATTGCTACGTATCACGTTTTTTAGTGGTTTTTTATCTACCATCCCGTCGAAATTACCGCATCATAGATAGAGTAATATATGATAATTATATTGATATATTATATTAATGGCCAAGCATCCTAACCAATTATCTAAAGCCCATATACTAAAAAAAAAACGACACGACATAAATGAAAATGTTGACGGCTCGGTTTGATGGAGCTTGTTCATTAACGGTAGTGGAAATGCAAGCTACCGTAATAAAATAATGCACGGAGGGGCAACTGGGGTCTTTCTTCACCATAACAAGAGCGCCATGAAGACCTGTATCGCTCACCTGACCTACTGACCTAAAGATCATCAAGATTAACATTCTGACCAAGTTTCATTATGATATGGTCATAATTGTGGCCTCTAGAGTGTTAACTAGTTCTTCCTTTAATCTGACCTAGTGACCTAGTTTTTGAAACACATGACCCAGAATCAAACTTGACCTAAAATCATCAAGATTAACATTCTGACCAAGTTTCATGAAGATACAGTCATCAATGTGGCTTCTAGATTGTTAACAAGCGTAACTTTTGATTTGGCCTTGTGACCTAGTTTTTGATCCCACCTGACCCAGATTAGAACTTAATCCTTTGATCAGTATGATTAACATTCTGACAAAGTTTCATAAAGATATGATCATAAATGTGGTCTCTATAGAGTGTTCACTAGCTTTTCCTTTGATTTAACCTGGTGACCTAGT
Organism: Mercenaria mercenaria; assembly: GCF_021730395.1. Classification (NCBI taxonomy): domain Eukaryota; kingdom Metazoa; phylum Mollusca; class Bivalvia; order Venerida; family Veneridae; genus Mercenaria; species Mercenaria mercenaria. The sequence goes on along the minus strand of NW_026461442.1, from coordinate 50,003 downwards.
TTTTGACCCCATATGACCCAGATTCCAACTTGGCCTAAACATCAAGATTAACATTCTGACTAAGTTTCATGAAGATACAGTCATAAATCTGACATCTAGATTGTTAACAAGCTTAACATTTGATTTGACCTGGTGACCTAGTTTTTGATCCCACATAACCCAGATTCAAACCTGACCTAGATGTCAACAAGACAGACATTCTGATCAATTCTTATGAGTTTCAAACTTAAAATTATGACTCTAGAGTGTTAACAAGCTTTACATTTGATTTGACCTGGTGACTTAGTTTATGACCACCACCTGACCCAGATTGAAACTTGATCTTAACATCTTCTAGATTAACGTTCTGATCAAGTTTCATTAAGATATGGTCATAAATGTGGCCTCTAGAATGTAAACAAGCTTTTCCTTTGATTTGTCCTTGTGATCTAGTTTTTGACCCCACATGACTCAGATTCGAGTTTGACCAAAACATCATCAACGTAAACATTCTGACTAAGTTTCATGAAGATACAGTCATAAATGTGGCCTCACATGACCCAGATTCGAAACTGACCTAAAGATCATCAAGATTAAAATTCTGTTGTTAACAAGCTTTTGCTTAGGTTTGACCTGGTGACCTAGGTTTTGACCCCAGATGACCCAATATCAAACTCGTCCAAGATTTTGTTGAGAGTAACATTCTGACCAAGTTTAATTAAGACAATGACATAGAAATTAATAGTAGTAAAGTAAAATTGTTCATTTTCGTATGACTCTGTGATCATAACCAGTTGCATCTTTACGTGCTGCCAAGAAATTGTACATTTTGTAGATAGCTGTATATATTTAGAATCACTTTTAGATGAATTTCTTCACTGGAATGTTACTGCAAAAGCAGTAGCTCAGAGAGCAAGTCGTGCATTAGGGCCAGTAACAAATTCAAAGCTGTTGGTGGGGTACCATTTTATGTAAATACCAATCGTTTGACTGTCTTTTCTAGACCGTCATCAGTTCTGGTCTGCCAGTGTTTTGCGTTATGTAATTTTCTTTTATAAATGCTGTGTGAAACACAGCAATGAGGCTTTATTTGGATGTTGGCAAATACACCCAAAATGAAGCTGTCATTGGAGAAATTGGCTGGCTTCCTATTGAAGTGAGAAAATGGAAATCGGCATGTATGTATACATGTATTGGTCTCGCTTATCAAATCTAAGTTTGTCTAGACTGAACAAAAAATGCACTATGGGCTGATGTTAATACATTTAGAACGTGTCGTAATTGTTTTACTGTCTAAAACCGGAACTTATTTCATTTGACCTTGGGGTTTATTGTAATATTGGTGTTAGTATTTCTTAACATAGTATTTTTAAGTAAGAAGAGAAACTGTCGATGCATCAGTTTATTCAAGGCTAGTTAGAGCAAACCAACATTAATATAATTAGTTCTATTTCTAGTAAGGACAGAAATAAATTTAAAACATACAGCTCAGTGAAATCTGAATTTTGCGACGGTAATATTACCACCACAACACGGAACGACATTAAGTAATGCCCATTCTGCGATATCATTGATAGCGTAGTCTCGTGTGGAAATTGTATGATGATTATCATTCTGTTTTAGTTAAAAGATTGAATCCGAAATTCGCAATTGCATAAGTATAAACGGTTATTGAATTATAATTATATTAAATTTATGCTGAACAGTCAAGATAACGAACTTGGAAAAAGGTCATTTTACACTGGCGCATATATACTGTTTTTAAGTGTTTAGGCCAAATCAGAATTTGAACATGAACAAGAGTACACGTTAATCTTTAAGTTACTTAAGAGCTAGACAAAAGTATATTTCATGTTTATTACACATTTATTCAATTTACAGTGTATTATCGTAACTAATAAAATCATATTTAAAATTATTACTTTAGAAATAAATGCCTTTATTTTCACTTTGTAATTTTAGACGATTATTTTGTAAACTCGAGCTAGTTCTAGCAGTGCCTTATTCAGATTTACTAAATAAGTAAATATTTTACAACAATGAAGTTAAATTCAGCATATATAAATATTCAAAACTAATTCCTGTTTTGTTTTGTTTTGTTTGTTTATTTTCAATAATTCAGCCTTTAAAAATGAACATTTTTTCATATTAAATATATTTTGAACACAATAAAATGTCAAGTTCAAAGACTAATGACCAGTTATTAGCATCAATGCGCAAAAAAGTACATTCTGTTACAGGTATTTTCGAATGTCTAATATTGAATATGATTCTCTGAAATGTAGCGTATAAGTATTTGATTTAGCAGCTTAACTTGAGAGGTTTTTTCATTTTTGCTAGCATTATAACTTCTCAATATCACGTATTGACTTTTGAAATCAAGACAGCCGAATTGACCATTAATCGCTCACAGTTATTGTACTGATAATTCATATCATCCAGCACCATTACGAAGACTTAAAATCAGGGACAAATGACCGATAGAAACAGCCACGTTCAATGAAGGCAGAATTGTCACACTGAAACACTAAAGAATTGTATGTATGTATGCATGTGTACAGCATCAAAATACACACACAACATATACAACATATAGGTAACAAAGATATAGCGACTTTTTACAATGAAGACTAAACAAACAAAAGAAAACTAGAAATGTGTCTATGGGACACAGATGCCCCAACTATATGACATTAAAATGGCATTTTTTCCTAGGTCAGGGGCCATAACTCCTACAATACTGAATGAATCCGGACGCGAAACCCCAGGTGCACAACTTCACATGCAGACCAACATTCCTGTAAACTTTAGTGACTCTAGGTCAAGTACTTTTGGAGCTACCCGCAACACAACATTAAAATGACCAATTTTTAACTAAGTCAGGGGCCATAACTCCTACATGACTGAATGAATCCGGACGCAAAACCCCCGGTGCACAACTGCACATGCTGATCAACATTCCTGTAAATTTTGGTGCCTCTAGGTCAAATAGATTTGGAGCTACACGCGACACAACATTAAAATGACCATTTTTAACTAAGTCAGGGACCATAACTCCTATATGACTGAATGAATCTGGGCGCGAAACCCCAGGTGCACAACTACACATGCTGACCAACATTCCTGTAAACTTTGGTGACTCTACGTCAAATACTTTTGGAGCAAGGCGCGACACAACACTAAAATGACCAATTTTTACAAAGTCAGGGGCCATAACTCCTACATGACTGAATGAATCAGGTCGCGAAATCCCAATTGCACAACTACACATGCTGACCAACATTCTTGTAAAGTTTTGTGACTCTACGTCAAATACTTTTGGAGCTAGGCGCGACACAACATTCTCGGAAGGACGGACGGACGGACAAGGGCAAATCTATATGACCCCACCCCCCCCCCCCCCTCCCCCACCAAAGTGGGGGCATAAAAATGGGGCACGTTCTTAGAACAGTAAGTAGCAAAATACTATTGAGGAGTTAAAACCAGATGTTAGTATACTAGACCTAACTCTTGATACACCCCATTTTTAAACGTTGCAGGGTAGTGTGAATGAAAATGATTCCCACCAGCACACGTGATGGTAATCGAAGACATAAAAACTGTTTTATAAATTATACATGTATAAAGAGTAAGCCTTAAAAGCCATATATGCATGTATTTGATTGCAGAAGACAGAACATCAAGAAAGACACCGACAGATATCACAGCAGCTCCATCCGTGTTCTTTAACAACTGTCTTCAACTGAGTCTTCCACCTATTCCGTGAGACACAATATAGGAAGAAAGTGTACCATCCAGCTGTAAAATTGTTACTAAGGGAAGCATGCAGAACGACATATCTTAACAAGAGGGCCAAGATGGCCCTAGGTCGCTCACCTGAGAAACCCACCCTAACAGTGTAATCACGTTTGACTTAGTTATTTCATGGAAACAAACATTCTGGTCAATTTTCATTAGGATTTGATTAAAAATGTGGTCTCTTGAGTTTAAACAAGTATTTTCTTTGATATCACCTAGTCACTTACTTTTTGACCGTAGATAACCAATATTTAAACTTGACCTAGATTTCATTAAGGCAATCATTCTGACCAAAATTTCATGAAGATCAATTGAAAAATACAGTCTCTATTGCATACACAAGGTTCATCTTTGATTTGACCTACTTTTTATTCCCAGATGACCCATATTCAAACTCGATCTAGATTTAATCAAGGCAATCATTCTGACCAAATTTTATGAAGATCAATTGAAAAATACCGCTTCTATCGCATACACAAGGTTTTTCTTTGATTTGACCTAGTGACCTACTTTTTTGACTCAGATGACCCAATTTCGAACTGACCTAGATTTCATCAAGGCAATCATTCTGACTAAATTTCATGAAGATCCATTTAAGAATACAGCCTATTTCGCATACACAATGTTTTTCTTTGATTTGATCTATTGACCTACTTGTTGATCCCAGATGACCAATACTCAAACTCGACCTAGATTTCACCCAGGCAATCATTTTGACTTAATTTCTGGAAGATCAATTGAAAAATACAGCCCCTATCGGATACACATTGTTTTAATTTGATTTGACTTAGTGACCTTGTTTTTAATCCTAGATGATCTATATTCAAACTCAACCTAGATTTCATCCAAGCAATCATTCTGACAAAATTTCATGAACATCAACTGAAAAATACGGCATCTATCACATACACAATGTTTTTCTTTGATTTGACCTAGTGGCCTAGTGACCTACTTCTTAAACCCAGATAATCCCTATTCATACTTGACCTGGATTTCATCAAGGCAATTATTCTGACCAAATTTCTGGAACATCAATCGAAAAATAAAGCTTCTATCTCATACACAATGTGTTTCTTTTTATTTGACCTAGTGACCTACTTTTTAATGCTAGATGATCCATATTCAAACTCGACCTTGATTTTATCAAGGCAATCATTCTGACAAAATTTCATGAAGATCAATTGAAAAATATAGCCTCTATCGCATACACAAGCTAAATGTTGACAGAAAACAGACGACAGACAGACGACAAACTACAGACAGACGGAAGCCGGACATCGAGCGATCACAATAACTCACCTGAGCATAGGTGAGCTAAAAAGTAAATGTATTCTTACCGAATTACAGCTTAAATGGTATTTCATTATCAAGCGCAGCATATAAATTTATATAAAACATACAACAGTATCAACTGTATGAAAAAGGTCTATTTGTTCTATCTGAAGTTATGTCTATTTGATTTCAATGATATTGAATAGGACAAGAGCAGTATTGACCCTACATATATATCTGTATGATTTTAATAACAACTATATTTGTCTTTTATTTCTTGATTGTATATTTCTTTTGTATTGTAAATGCGGACAAAACTTGGCTAAACATGTACATATTTTGTAAGACAATTTCTGCTTTGTTTGCCAATGCAGCCTTATACGAGGGTGGGATCAAAAGTAATGCAACCAATGGTGTTAAATGATAACTAAAGCTTGGATAAAGAAAATCTTTATTTCAAACATTCAAAGTAATCTCCTTTGACAGATACACAACGTCTCAATCCTTTGATCCAATCCTTAAAAACTTTCTGATAGTCTTTCCAGGTATATCACTAAGGAGGTTAAATATGGCGGCCCCCAACTTTTGGCGGGATGTATATTTTCTGCTTGAAAGCTTTCTATTGAGACGAGGGTAAAGGAAAAAGTCACAGGGGGCTAGATCCGGAGAATAGGTTATGGGTGTTCTAGAACATATACTCCCTGTTCATTTAAAAACGACGTCACAATCCCAGCCTTGTGACTCGAGGCATTGTCATGTAACAAATGGATGCTTCGGATACCAGTCTTTGGTCGACGTTTCTGGAAGTACTTGAGAAGCTTCTTAAGAACTTTTTTCTTATAAAACTTGGCATTCATTGACTTGCCTTTAGGTACAGGAACCTGGATGGCAAGACCTTTAATAGTGAAAAATATGGCATACAAAACCTTTTTCACACTTGCAATCTTTTTGGCAATGCATGGCCTTCTGGCATATTTGGTGAACCATACTCAGTTACTAATTTTTCGATGCGGTTCGAAGAAATGTATCCAAGACTCATCACCTGTTACTACATTCATGAATGTTTTTTGATCGTATCTTGGAAACCTTTTCAAAAGCTTGCGCACCATCTTAACGCTCGTGCGTTTTTGCTCATCAGTGAGCAAATGCGGAACCAACTTTTCTTCTTCAATTTCAAAATATTTCGCAGAATGCGCAACGCAGATGGATTTGAAATGCCAACCATGTCCGCAATCTGCTGAGAAGTATATCTTGCGTCAGAAAGTACTAATTGTTTGATTTTTTTAACAATCCTTGGACTACTTGCAGACTTAGGTCGACCAGTTTTAGGCGCATTTTTGACAGACTCCATGCCTGCATAAAATTTCCTAACCCATCTACAAACTGTGGAAAAGGACATTTTATTACTACCATAAACAGCACATATGTCAGCATAAATGTCCTTTGAACCTCTTCCGAGTGAAGCGCAAGTATTAATGTAAGACCTAATTTCGTTCGCATTTTTTACACTTTTACCAACCATTTTGCCTAACCGCCTACGAGTAGGGTTTGTGCAAATGTGAATTGTGAGCGAGATATTGTGTCTACATGTATAGTTTATACGTCGATTGAACGCTATTACAACGAGGAACACTCGCAAGGCGTGAATTTTGTACTCGCGCTAAAAATAGAGGTTATCAATAGCCAGTGGCATTACTTTTGATCCCATACTCTTACCAGGATTGTCAAACTTTGATATGTCATATGTCATTGTGGTCAGTGAAAAAAATGTGTGGTCAGTGAAAACAAATGTGCTGCGTTAAAATCCAAGAACGTTAAATTAGTAAGGTTGATTGAATTCCAAAGTGGCAAAACTACGATGATAAACTAAGAAAAAGACTTAGAGGTTAAACTTGTACGTAAATTGAATATATGAACAGATTTAGCGATCTTTCTACGCATTCAAAAACGAAAAACAGAATAATTGAATATAATTATTTCGTTTTAAGAACCCATTTTACTTCTAACAAATATTTCCATAGTTGATTCATTGTGTTACAAAACTCATTTAAACCTAAATAAAAGATACTTGATATTAAACAAAACAGAATAAATACTAGTATATTTGAAAGCAATGTTCATATACCTGTACGAAAACAGGACCTGTTTCACAGCTGTAAAACGTCTGTAAAAGACTGTATTTTGAAATTACAGCCGTAAAAGACCTGTACCTGTACGAAAATAGGACCTGTTTTACAGCTGTAAAACGTCTGTAAGCGAACTGTATTTTGAAATTACAGCCGTAAAAGACCTGTAAATGAAAAATTACCAGAGATAAAGTTGTAATTTACAGGTGTAAAACATGCAAGTCTCAAAAATACAGGTGTAAAAAATTACAGTTGAAAGCTACAGCTGTAAAATTGTCATGTCTCAAAATTACAGCTGTAATCATTTTTTGGAGGGAAGCTGAGTATTGTCAGCCATCTTTAATGCATTTTGGCGGGATACAACTGAAATTCACAGAGACACTACATCATCTAAAAAATTGGAATTTTAGCTATTATGTTCTATTATCGAATACAGTTGTAAAATGACTTATGTAAGCACATGCATTAACAATTTACACTTTATTTGAAACTGACCAATTTAAAATAAATAATTACAGGATTGTCATATGTTTTCATGACTTCATGACAAAGTAAGTTTTATAAACAAGATATGATGCATGGTTTCTACTTTGTATCCTACTCTTTAATGTTGCAATTGCTATACTGTAAACATATTTCATATTGTTCTTTACTTATTAGATCATTTATTTTTCTATTTGTGTAGTAATTGCTTTTTAGAGAATTACATTTCATCCTAAAACTTTTTGTACCTCTGCTTTCGTCCCTTAAAATAATGTTCTCTTTTTCAACACCTGTAATATTTCTACAGCTGTAACTTTTCGGCATATTTACAGCTGTAACTTTTTCATTTTTACAGCTGTAAGTTTTTTTACAGCTGTATCTCATTTGCATAATTCGACCTGTTTTACAGTCGTTTTACAGCTGTAAATTGAAATCTACAGCTGTAAAATCAATGTTGTTATATAAAATCTACAGGTGTAAATTTGAAATAATCATGACTGTAATTTTGAACAAAAATACAGGTCTTTTACAGCTGTAAAATTTCGTACAGGTAAGTGAAAAATTACCAGAAATACAATTGAAATTTACAGGTGTAAAACATGCAGATCTCAAAAATACAGCTGCAAAATTACAATATAAAGTTACAGTTGTAAAATGGTCATGTCTCAAAATTACAGCTGTAACTTTTTTTGGAGGGAAACATGAGTATTGTCAGCAATCTTTAATGCATTTTGGCGGGATATATCTGAAATTCACAGAGACACCACATCATCTAAAATGTTGGAATGTTAGCTTTTATGGAGTAAGTGGAAATGTTTAATTATCGAAAACAGTTGTAAATGGTGATACCTAAGCACATGCATTAACAATTTACACTTGATATGAAACTGATAAGTTTAAAAGAAATAATTACAAGCTTGTCATATGTTTTCATGACAAAGAAAGTTTTATAAACAAGATATGATGCATGGTTTCTGCTTTGTATCCTACCCTTTAATTTTGCATTTGCTATACTACATGTATAAACATATTTCATATTGTTCTTTATTTACTAGATAATTTATTGTTCCATTTGTTTAGCAATTGCTTTATAGAGAATTATAATTCATCCTAAAATTGTTTGTACCTCTGCTTTCGTCCCTTAAAATAATGTTCTCTTTTTCAACACTTGTAATATTTCTACAGCTGTAACTTTTCGGCATATTTACAGCTGTAACATTTTCATTTTTACAGCTATAAGTTTTTTACAGTTGTATCTCATTTGCATAATTCGACCTGTTTTACAGTCGTTTTACAGCTGTAAATTGAAATCTACAGCTGTAAAACCAACGTTAATATATAAAAGCTACAGGTGTAAATTTTAAATAATCATGACTGTAATTGTGAACAAAAATACAGGACTGGTCTTTTACAGCTGTAAAATTTCGTACAGGTATAAATAACTGTAAAAGGTAGACCCAGTATTTTGTCTTGATCTAGGAGACATCAACATGCATATTTCTGCTACTTACCAATGTCACTCCCTGCACGTATCTCTCTATTGCAAAATGGCAACGTACAAGTATAACCTGAAGAATAGATGCAAACAAGTATTTGTGTAATTGACATGTTGAATCTAAATTCAGATGGTTACTTCGGTTAATGACTTTCGAAGCAATAATGACTTTTTAACATTTTTTATAAAATTAATCTGATAGATATTTTCTACGTTGTCTGTTTATCAAAGGACATCAACTCTACAGTCGGTTTATTAGTGAGAAAATAAAAGACTCAAGAATAGTATTATATAATGTAGAACATATTTAGCTGTAGTAATAAAACTGATTATTTGGGTATGTGTATCCATACTAAACGTCAGCTGAAGGACTGCGGAATTTCGCAGCTTATGTTTGAGGATCTAGCTTCAATCTAGGAATGGTTACAATTTGAAAAAGTAAACAAATATCTAATAATTCAAATAAAAAGTTAGACAACAGAGGTTTGTTTTCGAGCGATAGAAGATATTCCCTACGTTATACCTGCCATACACTTCAGCCGAGTTCCTGTGTAGATGCCAGTACATGTATTGCTTGATTCTAAAATAGGATTTCATTTAGTTGACATCAAGTTCCTTGTTCCAGTTTTAGACAAATCTTAACGTTAATGCATTTGAATGAATACTCAAAATATTTGCGGGTTCTGGTTGTGTTTATTTCAAAATCTATAAATAACATTTCGAGCTTATTATACAGGAATGTTGCTTGTTAAAAAAAATATAACTCACCTTTGTACTTGCGGAACAGCAGAACAAACGCAAACACAATAGCAAGAAAAAAGACTCCTGCAACTACTGTAAAGATATATTCGCAGGTAATAGTGACATATTTTGACATATTTATTTGTTAAACAATAAAGATTAACAAAATCAGTCGTATGCCTGTTACAATAGGGGAATGTTCCCGTTAAAGAAATCAACCACTTGGTTTTCCCCTACTTCCTGAACGGGAAACTTGATACTAAATATAAGAAATACACTAACTTGCATTTTCATTTACGGTAGTAAAGTATTCCTTTTTATTTGTGTTATTCAAATGGCCAGGTGCATAAGAATATGCATGGTATTAATATATAAATTACATCTTTGTAAACTTGAGACATATATCTTAATTTCTACCGTTCAAATGTCTTTGATATTTCCTAATTAAACTTTAATTTTACATTTCTTAATTTCAAAGCTTCCCGTATCGGAAACCTTTTTTCCCAGTCGGGAAGCTCATGTATGTATTTATATTGAATTGCTTTCGCAGAGTACTTAAGTGCACAAACAATACTCATAAAACACCTTTTATCATTGCCTTGCTTGATGATTGCTAAAACAAACAAGAGGGCCAAGATGGCCCTAGGTCGCTCAACTGAGAAACACACCATAATACACCATAACAGTGTAAACATGTTTGACCTAATGATTTCATGGAAAAAAATATTCTGACCAATTATCATTAAAATTGGAGCAAAAACAAGTATTTTCTTTGACTGACCTAGTAACCTAGTTTTTGACCCCAGATAACCCATTTTCAAACTCGGCCTAGATTTCATCAAGGTAATCATTCTGACCAAATTCATGAAGATTCATTGAAAAATACAGCTTCTATCACATACACAAGGTTTTTCTTTGATTTGACCTAGTGACCTAGTTTTTAAGTCCAGATGACCCATTTTCAAACTTGGCCTAGATTTCATCAAGGTAATTATTCTGACCAAATTTCATGAAGATCAGTTGAAAAATACAGCCTCTATCGCATACACAAGCCAAATGTTGACGGACAGACGACAGACAGACGACGGACATCGAGTGATCAGAAAAACTCACCTGAGCATTGCTCAGGTGAGCTAAAAACTATATTTCGAGATGCTTCAAAACTTCATTCCGACAAATAAACGGTATATACACATGCACATAAATATTATGTTGTTTAAAATTTTTCTGGCCCAGAATGCTTTTAATATGCAATATTATGCGTCATTAAAAGCTTTCATACGGATCTGAACAATAACATGAAAACAAAAAGAATGAAATTTCCTGAGTGAAAAAGGGGCCATATTCTGACAGAATGCCATTCAATGTAAATATACATACATGGGAAGTCACGTTTCCTGTTTGCGAAGCTTTAAAATTTAGAAATATAAAAGTTAAATAAAAATGTTGTTATTAAGACAAAAAATCTGAACGATGAAAAATTAGATAAATTGTTTAATTTGGCATATTTCATTTAATGGCACCGTGACTACACAGGGCCTTTTCGTTGAAACATTCTTGTGAAAGGGATTTGTTGATGTCCTTTGAAAATATCTATTACCTGTCGAGAAACAGCTTTCCAAAATTTTATAATAATTATAGAGTTTAAAAGAAGAAAAGAGGGCTCGACAAACTTTAAAACATGTACATGTGTTCACAAATTCACTTAATAGTTATGCTTTTCTATAAGTTTTGAAAACTCTCTTGAAAACATAGAAAGCGGTTATCCAGAAAGCAATATGCAGTTTTAAAGACGCTCGCTACAGTTTTTCCGAACGGGTTGATATTTACCCCAACACCGTGCCAATTTGGTTGTGTTTCTAATCGATGTAGCTCACTGCAGAGTTGGAGCGGTCTTCTGCGCATGCCCGGAAGTGATTATCTGATGTCGCGTACGGCAAAAATTCGCAAATTATTGTATGTTCGCATGCATTTAATGTATAATATGTATAATATACTGACTAGAGTACAGGGTAAGTATCACCATGGTTACAAAATATATACATTTAAAGTATTTTAGTTCAAATTGCATCAATCCGACATATACTGGAGTCTGTAATTTATACCGGCGCTCCAACTCTGCATTGAGTGACAGCTGTTTCTAATCCCGTACCGTACCCATACCGTACATCCGTATTCGTAAACTATAGGTTTTGTTCGGAGAAAAGCGGAAACTTTCATCGTTCTATGGCATCAAAATGCTTCAGAAACACCTTAAAATCCGCTTATTAAGAAATCTGCCGTTTGATGATTTGATATATCTCTCTTAGTCATTTGCTCAAACACTGAAAGAGTATTTCGTACCAACCTGCGTTGTATAAATGCCCGCCACACCCCACCTCGTTGTAATTTGATTTAAGCGAAAACTAATATGGTGACCTATCAATTTTCTTTTTGTTTTAGATTAGGTAGACATAACCAAAGGTATGTGCAGAGTTTGATTAAATTCTATTATGTGAAACTCGATAAAATAGCAGAAGTACCAACTTAAAATTGACAAAAATATGCAAAACTAGCCATTGGGTTTGCTGAACAAGTATTCCTTTTTTTAATAAATCATTTTCTTTTGATTTCTCTGAGCATGTTTCAAATAGATATATTGTTTTCCGTTATAAAAATGTTTAGATATCAAATGTATGCTGATTATTGTACTTTACTGAAATATATTTTAGGATTATAGAAATTTTGAAAAATGTTAAAAATAGCACCATATCTAGGGGCAAATTAAATTGAAGCAAAGCTGGTGACCTAGTATTTTTATTTCATTTTTCAATACATCATAACATGATCTTTTAATACAAAACATTTCATTAAAATCTATTATTGAGAAAAAAATGCGAAACTGTAGCGAGCGTCCTTAAGCCCTTAGCTAGACACAACTCATTTATACCCTGACAATATGCACATGCTCAAATCATAGCAGTGCATTTTTAGGTTGTATCAGTTCCACTCTACAAACTTTTGGAGGCCGAGCTCCTTTGCTAATTCTCCGAGTTTCTACATTCATTAAATATATGCAAATACATGTTTTTATGAACAATTGTGATAGTTGTCACGGCAATAGCGAGAGGCTTGATCTGACAGAGGCAAATAACAAAGGCAAAGGTTCATGGTTCTTAAATGCAAAATGCTTTCGACACTTGGACAGAAAAGAGTAAGTGATGGAGAGTGTGTTCCAGGGTGAAGGTTCAGAGCCTTCCCCGAGAAAAAATAGAATAGGTCATGAAATAATCCGTTTTCTTTGTTTGTTTGTTGTTGTTTTTTGGGGTTTTTTTGTACAAAAGCAGTGCTAATGATTAAAAGAAATTCGACAGAAGCAAATAAGGCAGTAGTCGTTACGGCCATGGTTGTGAACATTTATATTTCTCGTATATTTAAACGGTTGAATCTTCGTTGAATATACATCTGTATTATACATCATCAGAACAAACAAATTTTAAATGAACAAGAACAAGGCAACAGTCATTTAAATGAAATTCAAATCTCTTCGACATTTTTGTAATTAAATACATGTTTTAGCAAGAATTTAAGCGTTTGTTGCCAACCAGCGGCTTAACACTTTAACGAACTTTTAAGATACAGGTGCACAATAGCCATAATTATCTTATAAAAGTACTTCAGAAAAGCAAATTTTTGGACATGTTAAAAGTGTGCGCATTGCACAGAAAAACCAATTAATATTACCTATTACGATTACCATCGGTGTTGATATATTCTGATCATAATCAACATTGGCGTTAGTGGTCGATGTTCCCTCTGAAAGTAAAAAAAAGTAATAACAAAAAAACTATTTAAAGCACTCTGAATTTTTGGCGTCTAATATATTTTCTTCCAAAGCGATTGCATCAAGGACAAGTTTTGCTGATTTGTTATCATAACATTATGCTGTATCAGTTATGATATTATAAAATGGACCAGTAATGAATAGGATAATTAAGTCATCACAACAGCCCAGATTGACCAAAAATACTGACTATCACTCATATGGGAAAATTAGACCCATCGCGAAAATCGCCACAAAAGCCGATAATAAGTTTGGCCAGGTAAATCTGCTGTCGAGACTGTTCGGTAGTTTTCGGCCTACTCCGTATTTTAAGCCGATGTCTAACAAGTAATCCCTTCTTCGCCAATGTACCGTTAAACAATATTGCCAAGTCTAATTTACAGTGATTACAAATAAATTGGAACTAATCGGAACCTAAATGGTATTTGGTGTATTAATCGGAATACCTGTATAACGATATTCTCAAGAAACACATTATTATTAAACCGAACAATCACTTTGCAAAAATAATTCCTACTATGATCTTACAATCAGATGGAAGCTCGCTTTTATAATACTTTGTTGGTTGATCATGATTGTGGTTTTAATTAGTGTTTTGTGTAATCAAATAACTGCATATTTATTGTTATGTCGTGAATTCCTTTAAAGTCAGATATCGAGCAAGCAATTAGTGTCGAGCCAGCTCGAAAATCGTACTTCAAATTTTGATAGGCCGAATGTCAATATAATGCTGAAACTGCGATCTGCTCAAGATCATAATTCAAAGATTAAAAATCGTGCAAGATCACATATATTGAAATTCAAGTTTTTAAAAATCTTAATAGATTATTCCCGGTATTATATTTCAAGCCTGCTCAAATTTTCAAAGCAACCGAATTTAAAACTTGGATTAATTTTTAAACAGCTGGATTTCGATCTTGCATTAATTTTATTTGCGAGCTCGATCGACGTTTCGAAAATCTAGCACTGAGTGTCGAACAAGTTCGAAAATCAAAGTGAAATTATCAGTCTGAATATCAAGCAGGTATTGAATTAAGAGCCAGTTTAAAGATCGCAATTTAAATTTTCTTTAAAATGCCGATTGACTAGAAATCCATGCTAGCTCAAAATATTTAGTTTAGTTTATACTTATTTGTTTTAGCTCGATTGTGATGAAAGCTTCAATCTTATTGTAACCACTCTCGAGATAACTTCCTGGATAAAATCCAGTACTGATGTCATATGAGAAGTCATGATCTTGATCCCAATGGGGCTCGAACCCACGACCCCTGGGTTGAACGGCCGACACAATCTCCACTAGACCACTGCTCCCCTCAAAATATTTGATTTTCGATCTTCCTGCTGGCTGTAATTCTAATTCTGCCTCGAATTTCGATAATTTCTTTTGATTTGAATTTCGTTTTTCGAGTTGGTGCGAAATTCAATGTAAGCAAAATTCAACGCCATCCTTCCGAAAATTTGAATTTCGATCTTCTACTTCTAACTTGCCCAAAATATACCGCCTCAAATTTCAACGTTTGAAACTTTTAACGGTCTTTTTTCTTCTTACACCTTCGAAATTTCATTCAAGCTCGAAATCAGTTCCTCAAGATTTCCATTTTCAACAGACTCGATGTTCAATGCTCGAATAAAACACTGAACATTTCAGTTTCGAGCTTCGAGCAAGATCCAAATTCGATGCAAACTCGAAATTTTTCTTTTTGAAATTTTAAATTTCGATCCTCAAGCTGTTTGAAATTGACTATTGGTTGTATACAAAATCATATTATGGAGCGTCCACTAATTTATAAATCCGTACACGTGTGCAGTTTAGCGGGTGAGAAGAAATCAGTCTTACCGTTAAGGAGCTTAAATTCCGTAAGAATTGACGGAAATATACGAGAATGTTCGAGTCTTTCCCATAACGATAAAAAACCTATACACATCTGCAAAATACTTAAAAAATACCATTTTCTTCTTCACCTGTAAAAGTGAAGTTAATATGAAACAGTAGCTAAATGAATATAGATTATTAAGTCGTTTGCAATGGTCTTCAAGGGCAAATAAGAATCCATTTATTCTTTGTTTAACAGAAGACATTTCAGCAAATTATCCCTATTTTACTATATATCTAATTGTAGATAGACAGACATAAAGTATACGCCAAAAAGACCATTAATCGATTTTAAAAATAAAATGTTCATAAGAAAGACAATGCGTTAAATACTATCACATCGTTTGCAAAGCTAAAATACCTATAATACTTTTCCCATAAATTTGAATAAAGTAAAGGGCTCCTTCTTTGCGCTATATAAAATATTTTCACTCGTGCGAAAAATCGATGGGTCTAATTTTCCCATATGTTGAGTATACTGTACTAGTCTATAAACAGTTAGTTTAGCAGTTTTCCTTAGTGTACTAGATTCGCTATATTTACTCCTGATACATATGCATTTCACAATATTGTCCACTTTAACCATATTCAACCATATTATGTATCAAATATTGTACAAAACTGGTAAAAATCCAGCCAGTCACATATTGCAATATTTGTATAAATGAATCCTACACAGCTCAAACTAATCGTTCGCACTAAAACATACAAAAACAGTATACAAATACAGTTCAGTGTTTCTAGATCGGCGAAACGATATAGGAACACAAAGAATTGATTATGAGTTAAATCGACAAATTTTATGTTTGCTACTGCTGTACAAAATCCTACAAATATGGTAGGTATACGCCTAATGAAAAAGCAGTAAATGAACAGTAATCTCAAGTATGAGAAACAATACAGAATGTACCTCCGTTGCCATTTCCAGAAGTGACCTCAGTCACAAAGCTACTGTTATGTACTTTATGCCTGTGAAAAAAGAGCACAGTTATTACAAGCACACATTTTATATAATAATACTATGTGCATTAATTTTACTCATTAATAAGACAATAGAAATTCATCAGATTTAAAATTCCTCTATCTCAAGTAAATTGCAGTAACAAGTAAGTAGATTAAAAAGCTAAAATTAAATTTAGAAATATATTTTCTGCCAAGCATAATAAGATCTTACTTTTGAATAGGTTTGCAGCTGAAGCCGTCGTGATCGTCTCTAAAATATCCTTCCTCACATGATCCCGTGCAAGTTCCGTCTTTAATTGAAAAATAATAAAAGAAATGCTTTAAAGTATACTGGGCGTCACTGAAAAGTTACCACCTATATATACCTCATTATTTTTTATACATTATTGACGTCACGTTTTTATGGCCTGTGCGCGGTATATCACACACAGACCCTGTCTGATTATGTCTCCTTGCCAGTTTCATGTTTGTAAGGTGAGAACAGCCTATACGACATCAAATTTCACGAACTTTAAGTCCGGCGTCAACCATGCTAATGGCCTGATGACGTTGAGCGTCCCTTAAATATGCCATTCTTAGCAAAGATATTCTGGTTTTGAACGTTTTTTTCTTAGTCTATCGGCTAACTTTCAAGTGAGATGAATAATTTGCGATAAAAGCTGCATACATGTCGACTTTGCTCGAAAAGTCATTTTGCATGTGCAGGCCGTGACTCAAATGCAGTTCATTGAATTTATCAACTCTTTACACCAGTGACTACTCAGTTGGGTCAAAACGTCGTCGCGTTGTGCTTTTAACACAGTTCAGTGCGATTTTCAAAATATAAGGGTCAATGGAGTGGTAACTTTTCATTGACGCTGAGTATATATTGAATGATGTTTTACCTACAGTGATGCAATAACTCATTTAAGCATTGAAACAAAAATATGCACATGTTTAAGATTAAACTTAGTTAATATAAAAGTAATGAACTTCACAAACACGTTGGCATCCTGACATTTGCTGACTACGCATTATTCGTCAGTTTCCATACATGTAAACATGCCTTAAAATAATCCAGTGCCCATTCAGGTTGTTTCTACATATTCTAGTGTTGCACTTCGTGTACACACATTGTCTCTTAATCATTTTAAGACATAAAAAGTGTGTTCACCACTTACTTGGAAGAGGATATTGTGTTGCCTTACATTGCTGATAGTCACTTGTATGCACACAGAAGTAATGGTTATACTGCTCTTTCAAATCATAATCAAGAAGAAATCCACCTTCTCTACTGAAATACCCGTCTCTGTAATTGCAATACACTTCGGCAGGTGATTCGTTGTCACCTTCAGAATACACGATGTACTTTTCACTCATGTGTTGAAGGTCCCGATGCGTGTCATAACAAGCATGGATACAGTCTGATTCGTGTGACTGAAATGTGCCTTTCGGGCATTTTTGTACTTGCAGATTAACAAAATCAGGATTCATTGCATCCATTACAGCTGTCATCAGATAACCTACAAATAGAGCAATACAGGTATTACACATAAATGGATGAAAAATACAGATTCTTAACAAGAACGATGTCGACATGTATGCCAAACAAACCTTGAAAATTATAAAGTCCAGAATTTGGCTTATTAAAAAAACGATCTGACATGGGAGTACCATCTTAATGTACATATCCACGTAGCATATACTCCATATTGATGGCATCTGAATTGTGTGGAAACTAATACATGTCAGAGTAGGATACACTGGATGTAGTTAAATCGTTAAGTCCGGAAAAATGAACTCAAGAAAAAATAATCAGACATAAATATCCAAACAATATGCTAATTTCCATCCGTGTTTTTGATATATACCAAGTTTCACTTGAACTAAATGAAAACTATGATAGGAGTTTAGCACAAAAGAGAGTATGACGGAAGGACAATTCAAATACGAAAAGCCTTCTGGGTCTTTGACACTGGGGATATACATGTAAAAATATAGTTACATATTTTGTTTTAGATGTTGTTACATTTTCATTTAAACTTAACAAAAATCTAAGCGAGCATGTGAAGTCATTCAGTTATTTCACACACACGCACGCACGCACGCACGCACGCACGCACGCACACGTGCACACAAGCACGCAATCACACACACACACGCACACACACACACACACATATATATATCAAATATTATGAGGAGTTCATGGTGCATTTATAGGAGTGGGAGTAATTGCCATGTGGTTAAGGTGTTGTCCGTTTAGTCAGGAGTTTGTATTGTCGAACCCAATTAGAATCATGTCTATAGTTCTTCTCATATGATTAAAATACTGGTCTTCTCGGGAAGCAGATTCGAAAGAAGTTCAAATAAATTTCAAGCTCATCACATGTCAGCAAACAGAATTGTTATAAACTAATCATTTAGTGAATGCAATTAAGGAATCTGGAGTGTACTTCGACTCAGATGTTGCCTGAGTTCGAGCCTCCCTCTACATAGTATATTTAATGAAGAACAATACCAGATATTTTTTTCAATAGAGATAAAATAATGTAAAATATGTTAATACATAGACAGTTTTAATTATCAGAGTTTTGATTATTTAAGATTCATGTCATATATAAAGAATGGCAAATTCATAGACCTTAGCGACAGTTATAATACCAAAGGTCCCAGAAATCTAATCTCTGTGAAATAAGCCGCAGGTTCAGCTACTGAAGGATATCAAGAAACCCGATTTAAAAAAAAATGAGCTCAAAGCCTATCCAAACCCAGTTCTAAAATACTTTTCTGCTTTGCTTAAATATATCACTTGTATTGGAATACTCTTCGGAGGGTGAAAGAGCGTAACCAACAAAAATCGTTGTTATAGTCGGTCGGTAACATTCTGCATCAGGTACCGCAAGTATTACAATCTAATTAGTATAAAGAAATATTTCTTTAAATTGTTGATCATGCGGGTACCACCTTACCTCTGTCTACAGCTAGCTACTTTTCAGCAAAATTATATAAAATAAGATAAATTTATAATCTATATCTGAGTGAAAATTGCTTATTTTAAGACATCTAGAAATTATTCAAGACATGAGGACATGTTGGAGGAATGCCATGTATGAACGCTTTACGGTTTTGACATGCACTTAACTATATCAAAAGAATTAAACATTTTTTTTAAAGACGAGATAAGAATAAAAAGTATACCTTTTGCACATTTCAAATCTTTCTTCAAACATACGAATACCCCTGTCCCTTGTGCATTTATACAAACTGGCTCTTCATCTGTATGGCAAAGCTCCCTGAACTTACAGAAGTCAATCAAAAGCCTAAGTGATTCGTCATTTGTTTGACAAGTGGATTTTGAATTATAGAGCGTTACGTCGTTACAGGTGTTGGTACGAAGTAACTGTTTTGACTGTACCATTTCTGTGTTTGACACATCTGTGTCAGGTTGGGCTGCATAACCTGACCCAAAAACGGTTGTCATGAAAAGGCAAACCTGAAAACAAGGAAGTATATATTAACTTGAATTTTATGAAATCTATAAATGCATGAACTTTACTATACGAGTCATAAATGACCTATAGCGATCGCTTTTTTATTTTGTTTTTCAATGTCTTATGAAATTATTAACTACGTGTTTTAAAGGTCCGTTACTAAAACCCGAACGAGTATTATATGAAAACCAGAGTTTGTAGCTGAGACTTCCTATTTACTGAAAATATGGCCCACTGCATCGGTTCTGACCAAATAGTCATGAATATGTTCAAGAATAACTAACAAATAAACAAAAAATGTTGCCTATGTCAAACCGAAAGTATGCTTTCCGACTGCTTACGAACCCGTCGAGCATCTTCGGACTTTTT
The DNA here is from genome assembly GCF_021730395.1 of Mercenaria mercenaria. Classification (NCBI taxonomy): domain Eukaryota; kingdom Metazoa; phylum Mollusca; class Bivalvia; order Venerida; family Veneridae; genus Mercenaria; species Mercenaria mercenaria. Next base: position 29,608 of record NW_026461442.1, on the reverse strand, counting down.
CGGAAGAATCCTCCGAAACGAGGCTATAATTTATAAATAGATTCAAAATATATCATATACCCAAACGATAACGTGATGTTTACAAACTTAGCACATGGAATTCAACAATTTTGTAACTCACAAAAACTTAATGAAAATCATTCTTATAATACAGGTAATATACAGCTATACTACAAGTTTTCATAAGGACAATTCAGGCCCTTCCCGAATAAAAGTGCTTTTACAACTTCGTCTGTAAACTTTTTCAGTTAATCTCTTTTCAGTATAATTTTAAGAATATAAACGAGTAACTGTCTTACACTGCAGAAACAAAGTATGATTGAAATTTACCTAAATACACTTATTTATGTACACATGGCTACATTAATTTAATAAGATTTTAGACATTAAACACATTGTCTTGGCCTAATATATGTCACTGTCAATTTTAAATTTAAGTTTTGTACATCTCATAATTTTCGTGCAAGTCGTGCATAATTACCATCATGGAAATACAGTTATTTTGTTGCGCGTCTTAAATGGATATTCGTTTGAAACAATTTTAAAATCACGTGATCCCGAAGAATTTCCGACCGATTACGGAAAAGCGATAAACACGAAAGTAGGACAAAATGACCCCCCATGTCAGTCTAAGAAAATACAGAAACAATCATTTGTTTCTCTGTACATGTGTTGATTTCAAGGGAATATTGCACGGCTATCGTATTGTTTAGTACTATATTTCAAAATGTGTAGTCTTTTTTTAAGATTTATGTCTATTCATTTGTCTTTATTTTGCACCTTTTTAAGTTTTACGAAAGCCAAATACCAAGTAGTCTTGGTGATCCTGAAAATTCTGTTTACCGCAAAGTTTCACTTTTGTTATTTTGCTGGGATTCCATTTGCCATATGAAATAGCATTTCTTTTGACAAAATGATCACTAACACTTTTTTATCTGACGGTTTGGGAAACGCTTATATAGTACTTATTATTGCACACTTTCTAATTTACGTTTCGGCCTTACTTCCTATATCGAAATGTCATTATTTGTAAATAGGTAATTGTCTCAGTGACACAAAGGGTAGTCATATAATCAGATAAATAATATTTGTTCCTAGTTGTGAATACATTAAATGTAAATTTTCTCAAAATTACAGCCGCTTTTGCATAGTTTATCTAGTTGATGGATGCAGTATTGCTGCTTTGTAGATACAATTCTGACAAAAGTTATCAGTCTAAACAATAACAGGTATTTCGACTAAAATTATTATAATATCAGCCTCGCCCGGGGTGCAGACTCTTGACCTAACGATTCATAGATCTGCGTTCTCCCTACTATGCTATGTAGGTGGGATAAAGTTGCTCAATTCATATCCCACGGCCTCCTGTAAGCACCACACTACAGTAGCTATTATTGCAATGCAATATATATATTAAACAACGTATACAGATACATACCTTTTCAAAGACAGAAAAAAAGCAGATAATTTTAATAAGCAATAATTTGAAGTCCTTCAAATAGCCCAAACAGATATATTAGAAACGTGGATTGTATGACTATCTCAATAACTGAAGTTTCGAAATGATATGTGCACATGTAACCGCAACGATGTTCTTGCCTCAAGCATTTATCAGGAACACTTTTGAAAACAAATTTAAAAAAAAAACGGTTTTAGACTAATTATCATATTTTGTTTTGACAACTAAAGACAGTCATAATATAACCGTCTGTGTATGATATACATCTGCTTCACCGCATCAGACGTTGTGTTAGCTTATTTACTTAAAAAGTCAAGTTTTAACAAGTCCAATGTGAAATATCACTCAATATTAAATGGTGAAGATACTGGAGTTTTGCTTACAACAAATTGTCAAATTTATGAATAGATGGTAGAGTACATCACAGGTTGTATTATTGAAGGTGTATTTCTAGTGATCTATAGGTCTATGCATAAAAATGAAAAAGTGCGTCGCGCTCTGCACTAAGTTTTACTTTTTGCTGACGAAATTGATACAAGTATTACCAAAATATTACACATTTGCAATCTTGCAATGGGACTGGAGAGGTAACTATTTCCATACTTATCTGTAAAATGTCATTAGTGATGTCATTTCACTGTGCCTGTTTCTCGACACGACACAAAGCTAATAACATATACATCTCTTAAATAAAGCTAACTCAACCATTCTGCTCACCATGAAGGGTTTAAACATTCTCCAAACTCTACCCTTAGAGTTCATTGCACTAACAGCTACAGATATGTCCTTGTATGACAATTTCTCAGGTAAAGGCATCCTTGGTTCCCACTTTTCCTGTTTAAAACATAGACATGTTTGTAAATAGTTCGTATACATTTTCATAAACATAATATATAATATTTTAACTTGACTATTCTTCACCTTCAGTATTTGTCAACTTACAAACGCATCAAACGCGCAATAATTTCCATATTACCATCAACTTGTAACTCATAGTTAATGTTCAACAAACTCAAGCAATTGGGACTTAAGAGGTTTTGGTAAGAAAACTTTTCTTTCTATTTTCAAACAAATCCAAAGTAATATTGCAAAGCTTTCTTTATTAGATTCCTAGCTTTGAATGTACACTCAAGAAACTAATTTCAAACATTTGGTTAAAATGATAGCCTACTTGCAAGTGTTTCGTCTGTCAAAAGAATCGGAATTCGTGGCAACAAAATTAAATTATTGACAAAGGCGAGTGTATTCCAGAATCTTGAGAACGTCCTTCGAGATTACGAGAGCATTTCTTCATAAAAGATGAAGAAGAAATTCAATCAGAATAATAGAAATAAATTGATGTCCAAAGAACGGACAGTCACAGTCAACGACTGTAATCGGTCAGCCGCGGAGGCCCGTGCTAACGACATACCGACACTTTAGCGTACAAACGAAGGAAAGAAGTGGCACTAGCTGTTACGAACATGGGACCGTGTTTCAAAACGCACTGCACTTTAACGTTCTTTTATATCAGCTGAATTTAGTAATATTTAGCTATAGTTTCTATTCTACTTGACGAGTGCAATTTAATGTATCTGTATACATTTACATTTCATTTATATTTCTATCATTTTAATGTAATTTTTAATCATTTCAGCATGCTGTTCTTAAAATGATGGCCTATAAAAATGTCCGATGATCTTCTTTGGTTGTGTACTGTAGTCTTTGAACAAAAGATGTGGCCTATAGAGCCAAGTGGACTCTATTCAGAATCGGTCTTTAACACAGGTTTGACTGTATATGTTATTTATATCACATTATAATACTGTAAAAATAAACCTGTTTAACATGACAATCTTCCATGACGTCACTCGACTCCAGACCACTTTCATCTGGGCAGATATAGGTCTGCAGTTGTGGACTTCTTACTTCTCTATCACTTCGTTCGATAACTCTATGTTCTGAAATGAAACAAAGCTTAAGAACATTACTTCCGTAAAGCCTTTATCATTTATTTGCTGGAGAACACGTGTGTTTTGTTGAGTATTTGCTTATTCATTGTTTGTTTAAAATAGTTTGTCATCATTACAACCCATAACCATAATACCTTAATCATAACACACTTCGACTGAAATAAAACTGTTCAAACGGATCTGTGCCTACATTTTCTGCAGGAAAGCTCTTTACAATCCCAGAATACATACCATAAACAATTATGTAAATAGGTCTTACCATTGAGTGCCAAAGTTGAACAAGCAGGATGATTTGGTTTTAGTAAATAAATCCGTACATTTAACTGCCAATCCGCAACGACTATGTCTACTTGCAATGTAAGGCAGTCGACAAACAAACATATATTCCACCAACACTTTATTTTTCCCCGTGGACGTTTGTATCTGTCAGGATTTTCTTTCAGCGGTGAGTGCAGCGCTGGACATGCTTTCTACAATGTTCGTGTGGTAAAAAATTGCAGTAAATACCTTAAAAGTGCTGTGAATTTATTTTGATAAAGGCAAACATTTCATTCAGGTAATTTGTATCTACATATTTTGATATTTCTATGTTTGTTCATTTAATCTAGTCTTATATGGTAATATTTTTAATATTTTTTGCACGAGTTAAATGTTACTCGTTTATGTCCGGCCTGTTTTTGTGTGTTTCAAACAAAAGTCAGTAACAACAGACTATTAATTTGTTCAACATTTCCAGATTTTAGCATGTGGTAATTAAAATTATATACTTTGTTCAAATAAAGATAGGTCGCATCTGAAAATATTTACTAAAGAAAACATGACAAGATTAAACACAACTCCTTTATTGAGCTACGTGAGGGTCACTTTAATATACGACAGGATAGGATCGAGGACTTCTTTTGTGACAATAACTCATCAACATTTTAATTTACGCTTACTTCTCTAATGTAAGGATTTTGCTACCTGAAATCCAACTAAGTCATCTTAGATAATTATTTTTAAACGAATTCAGAACTTTGACAAAAACTGACATGCATGCCCAACATAACTTGCATGCCTTAAACATATGTTTTAGACTGAACATAAAAATCGAGGTAATATGTTTGTAAAGCTTCACAATGCTTGTCAATCAACAGCTAGGAACCAGAAGACGAAAAACAGTATTGCCTTAGACTCTTTCCTGTAATGGTTGATTACATTCGATATTTCCTAGTTAGAGTACTAAATAAAACAAAACACTGCCACTGCCATAGCCTTGAGTGAAGCAAAAATTCTGTACTTAAAACTACACTGAAATTTTTTATATTGGTCATAACCGTCAATGAAAAGCAATTGAAATAACATTTAATTTACCTATGCATGTGAGAACGTTTAAAAACTGGAAAAAAATGTAAATATAACTGATGATGTAAATGGTTTAATCATTGTTGTTAATTTGGCAGAAAGAGGAAAAAAGTGACATTACATTATGTGAACATTTAAATAAAAACTACGCATGTAAAAACTGTCTAAAACTTTCAATATAAATACCTTAAAATTTAATGATAACTCTGATAATAACTATCAGTCCATGTACAATATGTGGCTATATTAGACTAGCATTAGTGTTAGAAACACAATAAAATGCGACCCCTAACAATTCTTTAAGTTATTTTCATCCTACTTATCTAATATTGCCATCTACTCTACATGTATTTGTTTCAATATGCATTTCAGACGTTAAAACATCATTTTCGGTAAACTTAAAACAAACTTAAACATGCCGTTAAAAAAAGCGAATATTCGTAGTGAAATGAAGAAATATCAATTTCATTTGGCGATCCAAAACAGACTTATCGACTTCCGCTATCTTGGACTAAAAACAATTTTGGCCAAAATATATTCACACAAAATGTTATCATCATGAATATTTTTCAACTGTTCATAGAATACATGTATTTATTTTATGCTAACTAATGAAATACTGTATTCTATCAGTTAAATATTTTCATATCTCATCACTCACACTGTGAAAATATGAAATCTATATTTTCACACTGTGAGAGATATAGCTCCGCCCTCTCATCACATTGTGTATGAATTTTAAATTATTTTCTTAAAACAGGATGAAAATTGTAGTCGCACTTTGTTCTTTATAGTATATTTCTCGATTCAAATTATTTTACTTAAAGAGAATTTCATACCGTTATACAGCAAAAACTAAAACAAAATGGAACTTTATGTTGCATGCCTCTTTATAACGTCACAGCACGTCTGACGTCATGTCTGTTTACGCGCGTCTGTTTCCCGCGCTGAGATTAAAATAGTTGCAAAATGCACATCTTAACGTAATTGAGCATAAAATAAAAAGAAAATTTGTTTGTTTTTCGTGAATATGGAATATATCTCACCTCGAAGTGAGAAAATTTTCACATTTTCTGAAATTTTCTCACTTCTCAGTGAGATATATTCCATATTCACTCAAGACAAACAAATATCCTCTATAACATTAACAATTAGTAAAACCTACGATTATGTATTTAAGCTTCCCACCCTCCTTCGTTTGTCTTATTAGGCGCCTAATTATGCCCTGTGTCAGTCGTCACCTGCTAACTCGCCGGACCGGTTGATTTCACTATAGTCTGAATGCGTGAATCTACTAGTGTGATACAGATTGAAACTTATTTTGCTAGTATATCGATGCGGTAACAATATAGAATCCAATAGAAAACTTGAACTAATGTGAGATTAATATCAATCATAGATATTAATGATAAAAATAAATGGTTTTTATTATAGTTACCTTAATACTAAGATCTTCTACGTTGAATTTGGGTGATTCCGAACCAATACTAAGAAAGTTTTTTCTTGTCATCTTTCGATTTTGATTTCTGTTTTCAACAGTTCTATCCGCTAAAATTGGAAATAAATGATATTTTGTGAAACGGACTTTCGAAGGGGTTTTTACTGCTGATGAATATACGATTGGTTAACGCAAATATCTAACAATTATATAGATCAGACGTGAAATAACTTGAACATTTAACATTCATAACAAGTACATTGAAGGTTTAAGAAAACAAGAAAAACTCAACAAGAGCACAATTTATTCTGCTTCCCTTATTTTTATGTCATCTAACAATGTTTCGTATAAGGTGAACGAATTGTTTAAAGTTTTCATTGTTCGTAAATATGGCAATGCAAATTGTCAGCAGTTACATAGAATTCATAAGAGAAACAAATACATTCGATGTCCGTGGACGTACCGCTCAACCGCCTGGGCACATGACTTTCGTATTTCTTTATTTGGTCATCCAATAACTGCAATTCATCTATCAGTTTCTGTAAACAAACGTAAATGCATACAAAATGTTGCACACAACAGTGTCAGTAATAATAATTACAATAAAAATATAATAACTATTTCATTTTAACGTTCTGAGTTTTAGGTGATATCTTAAGGGTACATAGTATAAATACAGCTTATTTTCAATGTGATACTAGTATAATACTATTCTATGTAAATATAAATACACAGTATCTACAAAAATAACAGTAGCGCAGTATACAGAATTTACAACGATATAAACACTCAAACGTATAAAATTTGAAATGATTAAAGTTTCCACTACGGAATTCAATCAATCACATTTATTTTACATACTAATCCATCAATATTACCGGTATAAAGTTTAAAAGCTTTGTCACGAAAACATGTTTCGGTGATGTAAAAAGTATCGTCAGAATAAAATAAAATAAAAATCTGAATAATGCTGTTGTCAAAGATAATAAGTGTAAATCTTGTGAAAAATTACCAACAGTAATAAATACCAGCTTTGTTTAAAGCTGTCGTAGCAGTATTATACACGTGTGTAAATTTTAAATCTTACAGACATTTTCAAAGAGCTCTATAGCAAAAATATTATTATTATAAACAAATATATTCACACAACATTTAAATACAGCGGTATAAAAGGCAGACTGGGTCAGACTGATGCAAATCTAAACAATGTATTTTATTTCGTTTAGTGTATTGTTTGCTTATACTTTTTTTGGATTAAAACTTTGTTAATTCAATTTCAATGAGTATTTAGTTTTGTAGGTCCGGTCAGCAAATTTAACAAATGATACTTAATACTGTACAGGACTGACTCACAAACAATAATTATTTTTTCTACATAAATCATATGACCATGCCATTCGCCTTGCCTGAAGATATATTCGCAACATTTCGATTCACTATGGTGTGTTTTACCTTCGGATATACCGGTCACAAGAACGCTATGAGCTTCGTACAAGTAGGTTTTCAGTTGAATTTGGCAAACTCGTACGGCGACCCGGTACAGACATAGTTGACTCGTACGAGTGTCGTACCGATTTTTTGAACTCGTAGAGAACTCTGGCATTGGATAAAAACGTTTCACCGGGCTCTCGAGCTCTCTACGAGCTTGTAGAGGTTCTCGAAGTCGGAAGCAGCTCGCAGCTCGCAGCTCGCAAGAGCCCTGTAAGGGAACCGGACGGGTCCCGGAAGAGCTCGTATGGGCATCGCTCGATGTCTGTGCGGATTTGGAAAACTGCGAGGCTTGCCGATTCTCGCACGACTATCGCAGGGTAAATGTTCGATGTCCGTACAATATAAAGAATGTGCGATGTCCGCATTGGGCTCGCAGGGTGTTACGGTCGCCGCAAGGGCTCCGTAAGTCTTCCTTGGTGACTCTAGTTGGTATCAAAATAGGAATATATATTTTAAGTACTGTCGAGGCGTGGTATAGAATGGAGCCACATCGTCTCAGACTAATGCACTTGCGGCTCGCGCTGCACCAGGCTCGTGCCAAAAATGACATAATACTCATAAAACTGCTTCTACAAGAGGTACAGCTTTGGCTGTACTACAACTTGTCTGCGATGTCCGCACAGATATCTTACGATTGCATCCTCTTAAGATCTTACGGGTCCCGTATGTACTGTGACCAGACTCTACGAGTGTACAGAGACAGTAAGGATTCTAAAATTGGTGGACTCGTACGATTTTTTAAAACCGTACAGACATCGCATGAACTAACCGTTTGAAATATTATATGTATACCTGTATGAATAACATTAATCATACTTAACGAGGAAAGAATAAGAAGAATGGAAAAATAAGAACCTTTATATGCTCATTTTCTTTATCTTCACATGATTCCTCATCGTCGTTATTTTCGCATGATTTCTCAGAATTCACCTCTGTCCCAGTATGTTCCTCGTAATTCTTCTGACCGTTACTTGTTCCGGCAGTTTCATTCTCTAGAAATCAGTATGCAGACTATTAATGTTTGTCTGGTTTTGCTACATTTATCTTAAGAACAAAACAACATATTTTGTAATTTTTTGATATACTTACGACTGAATAGTAGTACCAGAACCGGAACTGAATTAGACAAAATCTAGTATAAAACTGGTTATTAAGACTTTCATGCTATTACTAACTGAACCAAGCAAACTTTACGAAAATGATGTTATTTATTTATTTTATTTTGTTAGGTTTAACGTCGCACCGACACAATTACAGGTCATATGGAGATTTTCAAGCTTTGATGGTTGAGGAAGACCCGAGGTGTCCCTCCGTGTATTATTTCATCACGAGCAGGTACCTGGTTAGAACCACCGATCTTCCATAAGCCAGCTTGATGGATTCCTCACATGAAGAATTTAAAGCCCCGAGTGAAGCTTGAACCCACATCGATAGGAGGGTGTGGGGAGTGATTTGAAGTCAGCGACTTTAACCACTCAGCCACGGAGGCCCCAAAAATCATGTTACAATGTTTAAGCTGAACAAAATACGGTTACGCACATCAAATTCAGAAAGCTGTTATTTGGTCGGAAAGTAAATAAAAACAGATATAATTAATGTTTTTAGCGTACTTCAATGTAATGATGTCACCATTTGTATTCTAAAGCTTTTTATACATACCTGATTGGCTTTTTATCAGCGAAAATAACCTCAGATCATCGTGTGCCAATTTCTACAATTGAAGGAATATGTTAAATTTAAAAGGAAGTTTGTGTTTTTATAAATCACGATTTATAAAAAGAACTTCGGACACTATCATATGCTTCTAGCTACATTTTGAATGCAAAATTCTCATTAAGTATATAAACAATACCCAAATCATTTCGAATCTCATATAAACCAATGTGTAAGTTAACTAATTACAGCAGAAACTGGTTTGTATCTGTTCTTATCAAGATGTTTTTTTCTTATTTAATCTAGGCCAGGGTATATTTTTGAAAAAAAAAATGTTTAATTTCCGTAAAAATATAATGTCATCACTATACGGAAGTTTCAAATATATGAATTTCAACTGAAAAAAGTGGCAAAATCGGTGTATTTAAGAAAAAACAAACATTTTAAGATAAAAATCCTATGAATAACTAAAACAGAGAACGATATTTTTGCAAACAACCTGTACTTGATTTTAACTTACTTTACTTTCTTATCTATACACTGTTTGTAATGTAAAGTTATTGATGCATTACATTTGTGGTTAGGAATGCTACAGATATACAAGTATAAGCGACCGGTCAGTTTTATTACAGTGGTTCAGTTGGTTTATTTAAGTACATGTACAGGTCTGTATAGCTCTGTTATAAAGGATGGCAGATATGTTAATCCTAAGAAAAGGCAGTCATCTTATCAAGGCCGTAGGGTGGATTCTCTCTGGGGATAAGTACCAGTGGCACAGAAAATATTTGGCTTAAACATGTATTCTAACACGATTCGATCCATTTTCCTATTAAACAAAGAAGGCTGAAAACACTGAATTATTATACAACAATACACTGTTCTAACGGCACAATTATTACGTCAGAGCGTCAAGCGGCATAGCGGCGCGCTGGAAAAGAAACCAACTGAAAACGGGCAAATATTTTACGAATGCCGTCAAGAATGTACTTTAAAGTCCTTGGTAACGAGTTAGAATCGAAATAATATATCTCATTTAGTGATTTGCTCTTGAATAAAATCATTGTTTGTCGTTTAGATGCGTATTATTATATCACGAGGGCACAGCGTCCTTCGCGTCTGAACTAAATGAGATATATTATTTTTTAAATAAAAATGTATCCGAAATGACAGTTCTATGTTGGGCTTGCCTAAGGAAGCTGTATGGGAAAAAAGTTAACTCGTGACTGCAACCCTGCTAAAGATGATGTTGTGCAAATCAGGGCTGAAGTTGTGGGCAAAACACATTTAAAATTTCATTTGTGTGCTTAGGTAGAAGCAGGTCGCTGCATAAAAATTCCTCCTGAAACTCGACTGGGCCTTTAAGTACGTTTTCGAGTCTACCCGTATTTGTATATGCCAACTGCATGGAATGCGACTTGACACATGACTTCCATGGCATCACACTGAATGTGAAACCGTCACTGATATGACCTGCCAAGAGGCTACTGTTCTTGACCTATGCATCACAGGCATGTCAATGCCAAGCGTTATTTTTGTTGGATACACTATAGTCAGGATCAAATTGACTGCTGTGCGCATATTGCCTCTTTGTTGTGGTGTTTAAGCCTAGAAGAACCATCGTCAATGCAGTTTTCACAAAAGGAAGAACATGAAGTATTGAATGCGTGTGACATTTAGAATGTGTCTAAAAGAAATAAATATAAACGCACAGAAAAAGATGAAAAAACAAGAGGGCCATGATGGCCCTGTATCGCTCACCTGAGTTACATTGGTCAAAATGATACGATCAAGTTTTGACATAAAGTACATAGGCATACACATTAGATATCATCAGGATAAAAATTTTCTTGTAACAGTTCCTTTTGACCTAATCAGGGCAAATTTCCATACCAAGTTTGAGGGTCCTAGGCTCAAATGCTGCATTTTTGTACTAACATCACCCTGGAAGACTTAAATAACATTTAAAACCAATCTCATTAGATGCTGCTGATATATATTCGTTTACATAAAATAAAGGGAAATATTCATATCGATAAGTGTTCAGTCAGGAGTTATCTAATATGACTATTTCTTACCATGGAAGACATAAATAACTTTTCAAACCAATCTCATTAGAAGCTGCTAAGGTGAATTCATTTAGATAAAAATAAAGGGAAGTAATTTGTCATAAATTCAGTCAATATGTATCTGACATAAATGAAATTTCAGATCAGTATCTTCATTAATTTGAGATAGAGATATATCAATTTAATTTGAAATAAAGGGAGGTAATTTGACATAAAATCAGTCCATAGTTACTACCCTGATTGTCTCAGTCCAACTAATGACAATAATGAAATTTCAAATAAGTCCTATAAGTACTTACTGATATAAATTCATTTTAATTACAATCAGGGGAGGTATTCAGATATAAAATACCTCTGGAACCTACGATTGGATCTGACAGATTCGTCATGGAATCCAAGATTTATTGTCGTTGAAGATTTTTTGGAAGTTTGTATCAAATCAAACCATGAATGAAGTCTCTACATGGCTGCAAAAGCCAAAATAGCAAATTTTAGACATTTAAGGGGCCATAACTCTGGAACCCATGATGGAATCTGGCCAGTTTAAGAAAGGATCCAAGATCTTGTGGTGATAAAAGTTGTGTGCTAGTTTGGTTAAAATCAAATCATAAATGAAGCTGCTGTTGTGCAGACAATGTCAAAATAGCTAATTCTGGCCCTTTCAGGGGCCATAACTCTGGAACCCATCATGGTATCTAGATATTTTGAGAAAGGAATCGAGATCTTATGGTGACACAAGCGTTGTGCAAGTCTGATTAAATTCAAATCATAAATGAAGTTGCTATTGTGCAAACAAGGTCAAAATAGCTAATTCTGGCCCTGTCAGGGGCCATAACTCTGGAACCCATAAGGAAATCTGGCCAGTTCAAGAAAGGAACCAAGATCTTATGGTGATACAAGATGTGTGCAAGTTTGATAAAAATCAAATCATAAATAAAGCTGCTATTATGCAGACAATGTCAAAATAGCTAATTTTGGCCCTTTCAGGGGCCATAACACTCGAACCCATAATGGAATCTGGCCAGTTCAAGAAAGAAACCGAGACCTTATGGTGATACAAGTTGTGTGCAAGTTTGGTTAAAATAAAGTTATAAATGAAACCTCTATTGAGCAGACAAGAAATTGTTGACGAACGGACGGACCGCACGGACACAGACGACGGACGACGAACGAAGGTCATCACAAAAGCTCACCTTGTCACTATGAGACAGGTGAGCTAATAATGAAATGATATATATATATATATATAAATACAAAAAAAAAATAACTTCCTTGTCGCTAGTGGCGTGTGCATCGCGAGGAGGGCACGCAGCAGATTTTCTGGCGTGTTGCTAGTATTTTACAGCATACATTTGCCAATCTATTGCAAAAAAACAACCAGGATAAGCCAATGAATATTTAACCCAAAGAATGATAATGAATAATGAATTCAAGTATTTGCTTCTCTTACTACTATACATATATAACATGCCTATGTGTACGTTTTGCAAACAATTGTATGTTATTTAAGTTACAAAGATATATAAAAATATGTGACTTTCAAATTATTTAAAATGAATATAAAAAGTATTGGTTAGTTACATCTGGGAACACCCCTGTAGTTATATTTGTTGTTTAAAAGTACTGCCCCCACCCCCCCCCCCCACCCCCACCATCCCTTGCATCAACACAATAGTCACAGAAAATGTGTATAATTAATATCTACATATGTTGCCCAAATATGGTTTTGATGCACGGGGTGGGGGAGAGGGATGTTGTATAAAGAAAAGTAGCTTTTATATGTATATAACAGGGTACGTAATTCTATTTGGAGCAAACAAAATACCGTTTTATTAAACAAATATTGAAAAATTGACTTTAAGAAATAATCTCAAATAATATTATTATGTATTTCGACGATATTTGTAATTAAATATTTATTTCTTAGTGGTTTATTTTTCACTCTTGGAGTAGGCAAATTCATATAGAAAGTGTCCGAAGTCCTTTGTTAATTAGATCAATGTTGGGCAATAATTCAAATGTTTGCAGTCTTAAGGGAGTATAGGTTCGTGCAAGGTTCTAATATATTTTAGCTAGGCGCGTCACAAGGTAAAATGTGCATTATTTACTACTTCAGGAGCCATAAATCTGGAAATGGGAGGCGGAGCCAGACGAAAAAAGAGAGCTGCGCAAGTTCATATCATGATTAAGACTCATGAAAGGCTTTTTCAATATATATCAAAATACTTTTTGAGCCAGGCGCGTCACGAACTTCAGATGGTCGCACGCACGGATGCACAGACAATACCAAATCTATATGCCCCGCCACCCTTGAGGGACACAAAATACTGATTTACAATACTAAACTTTATCGATGAAATGAAAATGATCATCATAAATTTGATGGTCAACCAACTGTAGCTAAAAATTAATCATTATCGTGAAAGCGAAGGTCGATTTTAAGATACCGTACTCAGAGATGAACATACCCACATGCGTCAAAAAATAAAATGTTACAATTGATAACAGTATTAACAGGGCACCACATCTCATGGGATTTCTTGTCAGCTTTGCGCTGTCTTTTCCTTTGAGATGAATGGTTCAGGTCCGCCCTGACTAAATCCCAAAACATACTATCTTTGTACTAAGCACATATCGAGTCAATACACATTGTGTATGCGTGTATGTACCTGACAATGTGCATATAGACATATATATGTTACTTTTCACTTTATGAATGATGTAAATCATTATGAAGGTTAATTAGTTAATAATTATTCTACCTATATTCTACCAGTTTCAGAGATACAATAAATAGGGTACCACAGGGTCCTCAAGCATAAATATGAGACGGATGTGGCTATTTGGAGATATATAAGAAAGTGATCAGAAAAAGAATTATGAAACATTTTGTGGACTGAATGGAGAAGATATCCCAAGTGACATTACTTTTGAAACACTAATGTAAAAGCTGAATTGAATTTCTCTGTTTCTTTAGACAATCCCTGTATGAAATTTGATAATGTGAAGGGCATTAAGTAAAACATTATATACCTTATTTTAAAAAGCAAAAGAGGAAAGGATGAAGTAAATGTAAATTCGAAAAAATGACATTAATTCTTAACGTACAAGCAAAGGCTACTGTAAGAACCATTCTTATTCTTAAATCAGTCGAGTTAAAATGAAATGAAAATACATACACTTGTTTGGAATAACTGTCTCATTCTGATTACTTCTATTAGAGTTTGTGGACCCACTGCCAACAGAAACTCATTACGCCGTGACCTCTTGGTGTCTGTTTCATGTGAAATATGTAAGGACATCTTCGGATAAATTGCCTTCGTTTGCAAATTAGCTATATTCGTTGAACACTATTTCTCAAAATGAAAGGTCACAATAAGAGCAAACCTGAAAAAATTAAAAGTTTACATTTGTAACTAAAATCACAGATCAACCTTAAAAAGTAGCTATATCCGGATTCATGGTAGAACTGCTATGTTATTTACCTTACACATAAACCCATAGACAGACAAATGAATACTTCAAATTAATCTCATATTAGAAAAAAATATATAATATTCTTTCAATACAACAGTACATGTTCCTTCCATATAACACATATTCACAAAATATCACGCCACTCGTATGAAAATGCAATTTCAGTAATATAACATTTGAACGTGCTATTCAAAGCATTAAGTGTAATTCATGCTAGAGTGCTACAACCTGGGTGATAAATATTTTTAAAACAATATAGTACACGAAAACTATTTCAAGACCTAATAATCTTAATGATGAAATATATTAAGAAGACAAACTTTAAACTGGTGTTTCTAAACCCTACTTCAATGGGATATTAATATTAAAGACTCTGTATCTTTGCAATATTTTCCAGCTGAATTTCAAACTATAAAATGTTTCGTAAACACGAGTACTGTGAGACATATTTTGTATTCAAATATAATTGAACATTACGCACACATGATTAGCTCGGTAGAGCTATATTACAAAGATATTTGTCTTCGGGCAATGAACGGTGTTTCTATTGAAGCTCTGCCATCCGCAAAGGCAACGGATACATTTGAGTATATGGCTCTTCATGTTTTCTATTTCTAAATATATATTTATAGGAGTATTTCAGGGTTTTATATAGAGTGTCATTTGCTACCATAATGTGTGTTCGGGATTCCCCGGGCGAGGGATTTTATTCACGCTGTCCAGTAACTTTGGAATATGGTTTGGATAAAGAACACAATTAACCGGTACTCTCAATGTTACGTTATTGCCACGAACGGTTTAGAGGCGGTCCTTTATGTGTTACTTGTTTCCTTATTTGTCTAATTGTCTATGAATTGTTGTGCATATATTCATTCCGTTCACAACTATACATGTACATACGCTGCTGAAAGGGGCCTCTAGATTCGACTTCTGACTAACTGATCACGGAAGTTGAGCAATTGTATAAAATAAAGTCCGGTGATAAAAAGGACGTTTAAGATGTAATATAGACAATAAATATTAGAATTTCTTTTTCTCTTTCAACATACATTTCAAATGAAATCTTTTATACCTCGGGGTTTACAAACCTTAACTTGTACATTTGATCACATTCGTATAAATGCAACCGCTACATATTCTCCTATTCCATAAAGTGAAGCGTTTAAAGTAATAATTTGGTCACACGGATGGGGAACCATTTATGAAATTGATACAAATATCTATAAGCACATGATCCTAACATATTGTATATAGTTAACGCAAAGTTTCTTTTCACGTTAAAGTTCCATTTTTGTTAAATATTCACCATTAAAACGGTTCATAGAGGGTCGCGAATAAGGTGACCAATTTGATCATAGAGAGTCGTGAATAAGGTGACCAATCGGTTCATAGAGAGTCGTGAATAAGGTGACTAATCGGTTCATAGAGAGTCGTGAATAAGGTGACAAATTGAGAACAATCGAAGCTCTACTGCAAAGGTCAAGTTGCGCAGTGAAATTATCTTAACACAATGTGAGCTGTATTTTTATCGAAAAATGGGTTTTAATGCTATTTTAGATTGTACAGTTATGTACATGAACCAGATTTATGTTTAATTTACACTTGGTGTCATACTTCAGCTTCTTATTTTTAAAACTGATGACGTAATTGACAGTATGAAAATGATCTGTATTCTATCAAGGCGCTTTTATTTTCATGTTGATTCACTCTAAAGATGTGTTACCATATTGGTGTGTTTTGATTCTTAGCGCATGAAAACATAATAGAATTGTGTGAAATTATATACATGTAATAGCTTTATCTCTGTTTGTTTAGTATCGACGATTCTGATCAAATAAAATCTTGATATATATTGTCAAAATGAGGCGATACCGTATTAAGGTATACGGTACCAATTTAAAGAAACACATTTTTACTACCTTAAATAGCTCGTAGATATATCATTACATTTTATAGCTCGTACATCAAGCCTAATTAGAATGTAAAACACACCTCCAAATTACCTTAAACGTAAGATAGCTTATCATAAACCCATGACTTGGTTCAGTACGTTTGGATGTAGTGATGTTCAAAAGTTATCAAAACCCATCTGTGTATTTTGATTACGAAACGAAGCTGATATTCAAACTTACTATTTACGTTTTGTTATGATTTATGTATAATGCGGTTGATTAACAAATGTGGTCACAGTTGTAGGCCGATAGCGTTCATACATGACTTTCCGTGTACGCAAAATTCAGCAGGAGTAATTTGTTATTAAGTACTCGTACTGTCATGTCAACTGATAAGACTATTAGATGGCATTGCTGATACATACATAGGGTCCTATGACTTTAGTTCTTCCATTTTGTTTTGAGGTTTTTACAAAATCCGTAAAATGATTGAAATATATGGAAAGTAACATCTTTACTGAATTAATGATGTGACTTCAGAAAAGTTTTCAAGTATACATATTCACATTGGTATGAATAAAAGCAGCGTCCGGATAGCATGTTGCAAGTCATTCCTTGAATAGTTATAGTGAGTAGGTTATAGGAAAAAGATGTTTCCTTTTGTGAAGAAAGCATCAGACTTTGTATGTAACTATTTGGAAGTATGCTGAATCCAAAAAAAGGAGGAGACACGCAGTTCACTAACCTTAATTAGCTTAGAATGAGGCCCCAAAAAGGGACCTATATTTTATTTATTTTAATCATATATTTTTGAAAGCAATGTCCAAGAGGTTAATTTATAACCTAAATAAGTAACTAGTATGGACATAATATTTATTTAGTTACATATTATTTAATATATATGACACTAACGAATGACATAGATGAGGCCCTAAAAGGGGGAAAATTGTTTAAAAAATTTCATTTACAGGATGACTTTATTTTTAAGTGTGAATATTATATCACTCAGGTAAACAAAACTAATTTTAGCATTAAATTATATCAAAATATTATTTAAACATTCTTAATATTCTGAGGTTCATTAAGGGTATTTTATAAAACAAGTTCACATATACGTACATACTGTAATTCATATAATCGATTTTACAGTGCTTATACTGTACATGGGGTACTGTTAGTTCGATTTCCTTATTATTAAGCATTCAAAAGAGCAGCTAAAGAAGAGGTTATTTTGTGTTTTCCTTTTAATTCAGTATCTAATTTAACTTCATGTAAAACGTATTATACAAAACATAATTTATATGTTTTTCAAGACAATTAATGACTTCAAGCTAAAGCATACGATCATCCTAATGCTTTTTACAACAAAAGAAAATGGAATATGCACTAAATGTATTGTTGTATTTATTATTGCAAATTTATTCTATATTCAATGATACTAATTTATTTGAATTAGATTAAGATTTCAAGTTTTAGAATCAGTTTAAATTCCGCTTTCTTGAAAATAGCACTGGTATTGTATGATAGATTAACCTTTGTATGGTTTGAACCAACGATTTTCCTGTTGATCTGACAACACCTTTACCACTAGACGGTCTCTCCCCCACTGAACCTCTCCACAGAGCTTATAACTATAAACATTTCTAAAGTGCAGTGATTTACTGCAGACACCCCAAGAACGCAAATAGTTACATATAAAAAATTGTTTAAGATGAAAATATGATACCGAAATAAAGAAAGTCATACCAAATAGAGTTAGATTCAAATTTTTGAAGGTAAAGATTAATCGATTAGTTTATAAACAATGTCTCCTTAAAATATACAGAGCTATAGTTATTTTGCATAATAAGCCTTTTGACAAATAACGAAATAGTGTATTTTCTGTCTTAGTTTCCAAATCGGCCTATATAATGATATCATATCTGATACAGAAATGATCATTCAGAACATTGTACTTGTGGGTCAGAGTTAAGTATACTCTGCATCTCGGTATAGCTGATGGAGCTCATTCAGCATTGGTAAAATGACTACTACAGGCCATCCTAGTTATAATCATAGCTGATATGTGCTCTTTGTCCAATACAGTGTTAGGAATACCTCTCAGTAGCGCAATTATATGTCCTAGAATAATTACTTGTTTAGGGTAATGTCCCAAGCATTTTTTCGTGAACTTACAAAAGTTGAAAGAAAAGTAACGATCAAGATACCCTAAACAAACAACCTTAAATTTTAGGCGTAACAACCCTTTCAATATTTAACTAAAACCGTAATAGATTTGCCAGTATTTCACTGTCTAGCACACATGTCTTCAAAATGTCTAAGTACACAGGATTGGCTTGATACATTTATATCTGCCTTTGTATGTATTCTTGTAGTTATGTTGATGAGTTTCCTCCAACTTACAGAAGCTAATTATGAAGCGTATTACATAATTAAAGCCAAGTACCATTTCTCTTGTCCATTTCCAGTTGACAGGATTAGCAATGTCAATGTATGCTATGAATTCCTGTCTACAACCTGCTTGATACAATGTTTTTGCTACATACATGAACATCTCTCAGGGGGTTGCTTTTAATACGTCTAATTGCTTAAGGAAATATATTCTCTGGCTTCATTTTTATAATTCTTTGCAAGATAGAACAACCTACCCTTCCAGTTGCCATGTGCGCTTCTTGAATCTTTTAACACAGCATAACTATAGGTAAAGATATCCTATGCCTTGCAAACGTATTGAGACAGTATCACAACCAGGTAATGCATTATAAAGAATGTTAGCTGTAAGTCTACGTTCTTTGATGTGTCTTTTCCTGTTAGATTTTTGTCCTTGTATTTATGCAAAAAAGACTGCTTACTACGGAATTTGTCAGCATGTACCAGAACTGTTTGAAACTGCCAAATGAAGCTGCAGCTAACAACTAGCAAACTGTTTTACAACAGAAAATAACAGTGTGTATCAGTGTTGGTTGCTCGTAACATTATCCCTTTGTGGTTTTGTTTTTATGCATCTGCGGCAAACAAATGTGTACCATGTCGGATACCAGTTAGTGCACCACATTTTGTTACTTCGAACTTTTGGAACAATACATGGTCATGTTATAAGCAAAGGTATCAAGCTGTAAGTCAGTAAATGGTGCCAGATAAAATTCTAGTTCCTATAGGCAGCATGTAAACATCTAAATTACCTGATGTTCACATTTCTAACATTTATCTATGAAGCCATGTTTGGGGAGAGAAATTAAGGTATGAACATACTAAATAGCTGACTTTCTTTATTCTAGATAAAATTGACAAATTTCAAATGGCTACAGCACAGAACAAGACCCGTTGTAAATGTATGTAGCTCACATTTTTACATTTTCTTAAAGAATGTTGTCAGTGCTGAAAAAAATCTAAAGAAAATTGGGAGTCATGTACTTTAGTCAAACAAACCAACTACAATATCAACTAAAAATGATACCCCAAATGTATGACCTACATTTCCATAATAAATCTGCCACGCTATCATATTATTGCGAAAATGCTTCCTATATGTCAAAGATAGATCTGTTATGCAAGTTTACATGTTTACAAGTTATGTGATTTCAGCAAAAGATATCTATTGAATGGGTGTTATTATCAGTTTCTTTATTTTATGGGTCTTTGGATGAGTTATTAGATTTGAAAACATGATTATGTCATAATTATACTGTTATGTAACATACAAAAATTATCCATTGAAGGGCCTCTCTTTTTTATATAAATCTAGTGCCCTAATAAATACAGATATGTAGGTGGACTAAACATGTGAATATATTTTACTTTTTTGATATTTTATACATAATATCCATGATTTATGTTTCTTTACTTAAGTTTAGTTCAGTAATATGATATTTTAACGCTTGAAATAAATTAATTTGCCCTTAAAATTTTAACAATTTCCTTTTAAAGGACCTCATATTATTTTCCTGAGTTATGTATATTGAATGTGTATAAAATGTAATTGAATAAATTTTGTGTCAAGGATTATAATTGGTTAAGGTAATGAATTATCATTTTTGAAGTTGTTATAGATATATTCAATTGAAATAAATAAAAGGTAGTTCCCCTTTTGGGCCTCATGTTTTGGTCTATTCAAGCCAACAGATCGTATATGTAGTTCATTTCTGATCCAGTACACTTTATAATACTTAAATACAAACTTTCATGCTTTCTTCATAAGAAACATCTTTTAACACGCAGATTTGAAATTAAACATGCAGTAAAATATGATTACCTCCCTTTTTAGTATGTATCTTGAGAAATAAGAGTATTTTGCAGTAAACTTTGTATATTTGTCAATACCAAATGGTTGTTTGTCTATGCTAGTAATATGTTATTCATGTTTAGATCATATGAAACATTACTTTATAGATAAATTTCAATTTAAAGGAAAAACAAAATTTCAAGACATTTTTACCTCCCTTTTTTAAATTGATTTAAAAGGAGGTTCCAGGGCAGATATAGCGTGTCTCCTCCTTTTGATTTGGGATACCTTAAAGTTATTTCATGCAAAATTTGGTGCTTTCTTCACAAAGGGGAACATCTTTGCCATTTTTTGTTCCTTATCTTACTCGCTATTAAACTTTAAATGTTGTACTTACCTCAAACACTATCTTCCATATTTTAGCAACTTCTTTAAAATTTGTGAATTTCCTGCCTTGTAAATGTAAATAGACAAATCTAACGAAAGTCCGTTCGATTAACATACATAGACAGTTGAATCTTTTCGTAATTCTGACATCTTTCAAATGAAATGATTTCCAAACCTATTCATTAATTAACACGTACCACCTGGTATCATTCTATAATCGGGAATATATTTTGTAATTCTCCTTTGAATATTTTAAATCCGTTTGCAAAATATAACATACTATATAGGTTTGCACATGAAAAAAGCATTAACTTGTTTCTACATTGAAACTTTTGTATATTATTATTTATGAAAATATGACATCATTTAAACGTTTATCATCCGATTTTCCACTGTTGATATGCGCATTACGGGTAGTATATATAGCATCTGGAAAACCAATGTGGTTCTAATAATAGATACCCGGGATACAATGAACAACTAAAGGTCGTATCGCTTTTAAAATTATCAACATTGTGCGCTTACGCAATCTATCAAACAGGAAATGTTAAAGATAATGTACATGATAAAAGAAATACGGGGGTTTTATTTGGTTTTGGCCAAGGCTACTATGAGCAAAGTAAGATACGAGTATAGCTTTGAAACAGCTAGTGACTATAATTAGATGACGTGAGGCTCAATGCTGACGAATGCAAATAACTCCTAGTTTGTGTTAAGCGTCGGAGAACGTGGTAATCATGGTGTAAATTGGAGCATTAATCATGTAACATACATGTAATATGTGCCAGAGTGACGTTAAAATAAAGTGTTAAATATGTTTTGATTCAAATATTGGCGAGATGTTTACATTTTAAAAACGGTGTTTTTTTCGACTTTCAACATAATCATTACTGATGGTAAATTATGTAAATTGAAATATTGAAAGTACTGTCTTGCTCTCTGCTTGCCTATAATCAAACTAGATATTTATTGTAAAGTGTTGTTTTTTTTCTTGTTTTTTTTTTTTGTTGTTGTTGTTTTTTTTTGTTTTGATTTTTAATTTTAAAAAGGATTATCGCCACTTGGTACAGTCTCGATGGGACGGTATTGTTTAAAAACTGTCAAACCTATCACAATTAGTCAAAAATGAAAGTTGCTTACTAACAATGGTATGTTGACTTTAAAAAGGCCATAGCTATGCATTTGGAAAATTTGACAATGCATATATTTTGGATATATGCGTATAATACAAGGGATTTTAGGTGGACATTTGTCTGTGCTAAACGTAGCATGACTTTCGCTCAGGAAGTTCATACTTAGATTGGCAGCTTAAAGTTATTTTCCATTGGATAAAAGGTAATGTTGGATTTATATTATGCAGAATGTCAACCTAGGTGACGTTGACGTAAATTAAAACGCTCTCGTTGTGTTGCTAAAGCAAAGCTGCACATTGATTCTACGTTAACTCGTTAAATTCAGAAAAAAAAATAGTTGAAAAACACCAATCTTCAAATGGTTTTTGAGTGTTTTTATTTGATTGAACAATGTTTCAACAGCCAACATCTGAAGTCAGTGGATCCGAACAGGCCCTAGATTTTGTACCAGAATATAAGAAATAACCGCTCTGAATTTACAGCGAAAGATACGTTATATTGAATGATACACATTCCCCCAAGGCCAAAAATATATGTACGCTGCAAAATTTTGTTTTTCAAAAGAAAGTTATATAAGAAATGGCTAAATGAACAAATCAATAAGAAATTTTGTAATAAAAGTAAAATATTTCATATTTGACAGATCTTATTGGTGGACTTTTTAAAACTTACTACTTTCAGTTTCTAAAAGTTGTTATATTTTCAAGAATCCAGTGAGTTTATATCAAAATCAGTCAACGCTGTGCATCCGTTTATTGCAATGCATACTTTTAAAGTAAACTCCTCTAAAAACCTTTCAAATCTGATATAACATGACCGTCTCAAGCATAACGTATCTTATACTTTATGCAATATGTTTCTTTATATTAGTGTTTAAAGATAACTTTTAATGTCTAATACGAAAAAAAATCAAAATCCAAAACCATTTAATATATAAAGTCAAATATTACTGGTTACAGCATTTTTCTCACTTGTTTAAGTATTTTGACATACATCGCCTTCAGTAACACACACAAAAGCAAGGAAAAACCTGAACAATTCAGTTAGATATTACATGTTCAATGAATTTACTTTTAAAACACTACATATGTAATGTTTTTTTCTTTTCAACTATTTTTAAGAATACGCCATCATGACCATGATCTCATTCATATATCGTATCTTAAGAAAATCCAAACATGACGGTTTAGACACTTACAATTAATTAAACTTTTCAGGTTCTTATAAAGTTATAAATACTGATCTTTTAAAGTATTGAACATCAAATTTTTGTCTATCTGTAGAACTTTTTCATATATGTCATATATTCAATTCCTATCTCGCTGTGTTTGTTGGTGTTTTAATGTGTTTACTGGCCATGGGATTCTGTGGGTTTTTTAAGAATCTGTCCTTTTCAGATAACCAAGCTCAGATTTCTTCGCTATTCATCTCTATTCTTTCTGCGTAAAATTCTGCATTGTTGTATTATTGGTGACAATAAAAGAATATGAAATGTAGATTTACTGATTCTATTGTAAACATGTGCGTTTTAACAAATTTTCATAAGATACGTTATGATTTTTGTAAGATACGTTACATAACTGGCCTTGTTCAGCATACTCAATAGAGGAAAACACGTGTAATTAGCTTATGTTTTGTCTAGATCTACACTAGAAAAGTTTATTAATCTATATTTTCTTAATTTGAAATTATAGATTACATGTATAAATAATGTGTTGCTGTTTCATAATAATGCATAAGATACGTTACGTAACTGACGATTGTTTTCAGTTTCCTAACCGTCAAAGGTAATTCCACATCAAACCTAAATGTATAACCTGTAATATTATATACCATTTTCATTTGATTGGTCGAAAGGGGTGCACGGCGGGTTCGCGAAAAGCATTATTACATGACTGTATTCTATTGTTTCTCTGATTGGCTGAAAACGGTTTAAAAAGTAATGAGTACATATCATATCAACTTATCTTGGGTTATAAATATTACGAAAATAAAAATAGATCAAAGTAGGTGCTTGGAAAACCAATATCAACCTGATAATAAAAATAGATCTAAGCCTTCGGCTCGGTGAATATAACTCTTTTCAGGTTGATAAATCCTGATATCAACCTATGAAAAAGTCAATAATTGTATAATATTGACCCGCAAAAGTGATAATGACTCTTGTGATATCACTTTTTCTTATCTATAAGAAATATGAGCCAAATGAGTACATTTGAGAAGGGCATATATTATAACAATTATAGACTTATGTTTTGGTCAATATGTTTGTTTACGGACTTGTTAAAATGATATTGACCTCGGACTGCGTCCTCGGTCAATATAATTTTTACAGGTCCGTAAAAAACACATATTGACCTCAACATAAGTCAATAACTGTATAATAATATTGCCAAATAACATATCCAATACAATACATATTTAATAACTACTCGCTTTTTCTAGGCTACACTTCATTCATTTTTAACGCTCTCACTCAGTAAGCATTATGGGTAAACAAATTTGTTCGCTATGTATTTTGCTTTCAACAGATATTGTTAAAGTACCTAATTGCGCATACATCGATTTACGTGATTTGTCGTTGTGAATTAATCAATTAATTTATCAGCATAACGTATCTTATTTAACGTATCTTACTTAACCCCACATAAAAATGTTCAACTTTTTGTACTACTTTTCCTTCACATCCATAAAGTAGGCGTAGCTGGCTTAATAATAGTACGGTTTATGACCACCCTTTCCAAAAGATATTTTCATTTTCTTGCAAACTCTGTATAACGTATCTTAAGTTTTTATTTCAGAATTTCAGTCGCGGTTTATCAACCTGCTTGGGTCTAAAAAGTATTTATTCTACTATGAAATAACTTGCAAGATGTATACAGCTATGCTGCGTGTTCCATTTAAACTAATATGAGGATCCATAAAACTTAAATCATTAGTTATTTTGTCTGTGAAATTTGCATAACGTATCTTACTTGAAAATCGGGACAAAGGACTATTGGAAAATGCAAAAAGATAGCACTCAATACTGCAAGATTTTGTGTTTTAAAATCCACACATACCCTAGTGCCTTTAGTTCAGGCTTTGTGTGCAAATTTACAGTACGCACCGACTTTGCAAAATAGCCGGCATTATACACACCCATGCTAGGGACAGGCAAAAATGGTCATAACTGGGCTATATACGAAGCTGCTGTTAATGAATGACTAAACATATCGCGCAAAAAGTGGTGTCCAGGTGTCACCACATTATTGTTCTACATTATAAATATAATTATACGCACTAATACCAATGACTTACCTTTTAAAAGATAAGCTTAGGACAGGTAAAAAAGCGTAATGTGACGAGTTAACGTAGAATCAATGTGCAGATTGTCCAGTATGATTTTGATGACTACTCTCTCGTACTGAAATAGCTTGGTGTTGTTTGATATTGTCTCTTCATAACGTTTAAATAGAATATTTTGAGAAACGCCTATTTTTAGAAGACAAAATGCAATGCTGATATAAGAGACCAGTAATTTAATAAAAAGACATTTAGAATAAAATGTTTGTGATCGATACAACATGTAGTTACAGTAAATGTTTGACTGCTTCTGATCAGGCATAGAACGATGAAAAATATAATGAAGACACTTGATAGTAATCCAGGACAAGGTTCCTGTCACAGATACATTATTACTTTGTCCCAGGGGTTTATATAGCTTTACCGAGCATGTAAATACTTTTTTCGGAAACAAAATGACAGAGCAAAAAAAGAGTACAAACTAATTATCCCCTTTGCCTTGTGTACTGGTGCAATTTGCATAGGTGTCACTATTCAGTGGCGATACTAGCTGGCGTCTAATGCATCCTGGTTCGATTTCCAGGTCCAGAATAATAGAAAAAAAACATAATGTTTACAATACATATAAGTTTATCCGGTCCTGGCCAATAGATTTCTTATTTTCCTTACAATTCTAATACCTTTTCCCTCAAAAAAACAGAAACAAAACATATCTTAAATAAGCTAAGAATAATTTTCAGACGTTTACTCAGAAAAACATCAATGTTGTATTAAATTCTATATATTATATAGAATATATGCAATATTCTAAACCATTTTACCGCTTCCATTGTCAAAATGACTCAAAAAAAAAGAGAGAAAAGAAATATACTTAGTAGATTAGATGGTTGTGGAATGGTTCTAATAATTGTTTTAAAGAAAACACATTTTTGATATTTGCAAAGTTTAAGTGAAATAATTAGAAAATATTATTTACCTTTATTTCATCTACTGATATTATTCCAAATGACATCGACAAGTAATTAAAATCTCGGTAAGGAATGATTTCATGATTTAAATACTTAAACCACTACTCGAGTTACAGAAAAATGGCTTTAATTATACCGTAATGACAAACTTTTAAACGATTATATGACATACGTGAATAACCTGTGATCAGCCTTGAAGATACCGTTTACCATGTAATAATAGTAACTGATATCATTGGAATGTAATTCATACAAAGGAGTGTACTTTTCGTCTCGTGGTTTGTTTTCAGTATAGTTTACATAACATAACAGATATTTGAAAGACGATTGAATGCATTTAGATAATATCTAAAGTCAAAGATACAGCCGGTTAGCTCAGCAGGTGATCAGATGTCAATCATGAGTTCGATCCTCGGAATTGAAGACTGTTCTTCTTGGCGGTATGTCCATCTCATGTTCTAAATTTACTTATATAGCAACAGTCAGTACTAGTACAAAATGAAAGAACACTTTTTCGCTGATCGCCGTTACACTCCAGTTGCCGAAACACTTTTAAACATGACGACGAATACAGATAAAACAGAATCTATCCAGAATGGCGGGCCAGGCTTCAGTCGCGGAGCGGTTAAAATAACCTTCATTGAATCGACCTTTGCAAGAAATATCTATATTTAACATAATATTTTTGTAGACTAGACTAAGTATTGTTAACAAATTTATTGATTGGAATGCATTTAATTCTAAAATCTTATTATAAAAACTCGGGTTTAGTAATGTGAAATTAGCAAAGCGCGTAAAGCCAGAGTCACAGCCAATTAGGAAAGAATAAATTTTAACGTCAGAGGTTATTTCTAAGGTCACGGAGTTTGATTGGTCAGCTTGTAATGACAACAGCTTTCGATGTCAGTTGCTCAGTCAAGTGTGACTGATATAAGCAAATCCTGATATTCTAAAAGTCTTAAAAAAGTGTCTGCGTCGCGTAGCAGAAACAGCTTTTCCAGGAAAGTATATAAGCACATCAGTCATTGATATGCAACAGGGGGTTACTACCAGATTGAATATGCAAAGCGGTGCAAAAGTGGATCAACAAAAAAGCAAAATAAACAAAATAAAAACCGAAATATCACATGTTTCCTTAAAAATGAATACAACCGTTGTAATACATAATTCAAATGAGCATGTAGTGAACCTTTCATTGCATTGTACAGTGCATAATGCCAAGATAATTATCAAGTTTTATCTTATGCGAACAACATGATAGCTTTTACCACTAAAATAGGTCAAAGCTAGAATATTGTTTACTACAGACCATAGAGTTATTTGTGAAAATTTTTTAAACACTGACAATTCACTAATAAAAAAGATTTCTTGTGAAAGCTCATACAATCGTCCGTACAATTAGATAAAGTCTTAAATATTTATTTAAAGTAACTTGCAATTGTTTATTCCAAAATCTACCTTTAAAATGATATGGAATCGATCCCTCTACGGTAACATGCGATACATCGAATGAGATATTTACTATCGAATTTAAAAAAAATGTGTCCTCTCGTGCTGTCATTAAACAGTTCTTTTCAAATCTCATGGGATGAGTTGAAGTCGGATCGATTCACGATTGAGGCAGTGCCTTATTTCATAATATATACAGCAAAAATATAAAATCATACACTGGAAAACCTAGTAAATTGAATTGTAAACTCAGTTGTAATCTGACTAATATACAAATACTTATTTGACAACACTAAATATAAATAAATAAATTTGACAGTAGACAGACATAGTAATACAACATGCAATGCAAATTAAAATCATTATACTAGTAAATTCGTAGCATTAATGAGAGTATTAAGTAAATTTGATTCACCTTTTGGCTATACCAATATCTGCGAATTAAAGTCAGGGCAGTGCGGGATGTGGAGTGTTCGTTCCCTGGCCGCGTCGTACCAAAGGCGTTAAAAATGGTACTAGTAGTTTACTCGCTTGGCGCTCAGTATTAAGAGGATAATTCCCAGTGTTGATAAATGTGACTAGTGAGATATACCACGTGTCTACGGCGGGATATTCCACCGAGGCAGCACTATAAATTTTTTGTATGGTATGAACTGCTATATGAAAACACCGCTGTTTATGTGACTGAATATTTGTAGAAAAAGAAAAACGCTGAACTCCCCCGACCCCACCATATACAAATAAATCAAAGAAAGCTTGTAGTTACAATTTAATTGAACAATATCCCAATTATTATAGGTATACGTGAACAAAAATTCAAATGCTGACTAGATTGTACGGACTGTGCATGGAGGTAACAACTTGCTAGTTTAATAATACTAAATAATAGTCAAATACTCTTTGACCAAGGAAATATAAAACTATCATTCTCCATCATCATTTCATGAATCCAATGAACCTGCAAATTAAGGTGGAATGCGCCCCAAATTTTTTTTCCGAATTTCGTCCTGAAATTTATTCTATACAAAATTCAGGATATATGCGATTAGGTTCCGATTTTACTTTGTCGCCATATTGTTCGAGTTTTTTTGCTATTGTGTCACAAACATGGCCCCTGACGTCACTTTTCGTGCAACGCCCAGTTCCGAATGCTCTCGGCATTTTTACTTTCCTGCGCTCTGAATGTCATAAAAATGAAAAATACAAAATAAATTTCACTTTGCATTTAGAAAATGCTACTCAGTGGTACAAAATTCAGCGAAATGAGATTGACGCTTAAGACGTCAAAGACGAT
Source organism: Mercenaria mercenaria (assembly GCF_021730395.1). NCBI lineage: Eukaryota > Metazoa > Mollusca > Bivalvia > Venerida > Veneridae > Mercenaria > Mercenaria mercenaria. Next base: position 98 of record NW_026461442.1, on the reverse strand, counting down.
ATTGTGACGTCAGAACGGAAACACTCACATCAAGTTTTGCTATAAATTTTGCCTTAAAATCCAGTTTATAAAAAATCGGCTCGATAAAAAAACGTATA
>NW_026461441.1:0-49015 GCF_021730395.1 Mercenaria mercenaria | reverse complement strand
TTTTTGTCACGTTCTTCAATGACATGTAACTAACCTTGGAAGTTCGAAATAATAAATCTTAAATTTTACAATGATTTCAAGTTGAAGAAAGTACACTGCAATGCTGTAACAGAGAAAGGTTCAAATATGGACAATTTCGATAAAACTTTGTAAAATGCTTAAGATTTAAATGCAGTACTTGCCATTCTTGCTACACTGACCTAAAAAGAAATCAAGGTGTTTTATCAAGGTATTTCAAAAACACCTCATAATATGAAGTATTTAGTTATGTAAGTTTTGAAATTTAATAAGCACATCAAAACCATGCATATAACTGACATACATTTTTAACAGCTCTTTTCAGCAAAAGAAAATATTAAAAAAAATTGTTATTACGTTTGCATCTATTTGTTCACATGTATAGTGTTGACCGCTGTATATATACTTTCCTCATTTACATGGTATTTGTAAACGATAATACACTACTCTTAAAGTTTCAAATACGGCCCAATTCTTTTTAAGGAGTGAAAGTATGTCAAACTGTGAAATGGACGTTATGCATGCTTTTCACTGTCAATACCGTAAAAATATGCAACTCACACCAATATCTTCAAGCATGACATATCAATTGAAAGTATTGTCATTGACATATGTATAAGATATTCTAGTCAGAAGTCAAATAAATTCATGTGGACGTATAAATTATTACTTGCCGTGTCGTCTCATTTCACCAACAACAGTGACAACTCTGCTTTTCAAATCTATTGTAAACACTCAAATAATAAAATGGTTTACTAAGTACGTTTATTTTAGGGGAATTCATTAAATGCAGTTTATACACTTTAGACCAATCAGATTAGATAAAAAGCAATACAAATGCAAAAATATAATTGTTATCGACTGTTGTACAAATAACAAACCAAGTCTGAGCTAAAATGCAAATACAATATATTTCACATACAGAAAATATGTCCTTGGTATGAACTGCTCAAGATTTACCCATATATCACCTTAGAGGAAGGTTTCCTTATTGTAACTGTGCATTATGGTAGTGCACGTTCTTATCATTTTTTCTTCAATGTCGAAATTTACTAAACTCTGACTTTTAAAGTGTATGCAAAAAGAGTATGAAATTAAAAAGGAGACGGTCTTATGCTTGTCTTTTTGCTAGACTTATTTGAAAAATGTGGACCTTATGAGAAATCACAGCATTGAAGACATTTTCGCGATTAGAATTTTTTCTACGATTTATATTTTAAAGAAACTGTCCATAAGTGTGTCACGGTATAGAACTTGAATATTAGAACGGGGAGAAAGTGTGTAGGCGGCCGGGTAGCTCAGTCGGTAGAGCATCAGAACGGTATTCTGAGGCCCCGGGTTCCAGTCCCGGTATGGTTGCACATTTTTCTCACCCTGTGACATGTGTAAATCAATAAATTGTATAATATCTTCTGAAATAAGATGTATACGTGCGTTTGCTTATTTTTGAATATTTGTCATTTTTTATGAGATCCGCAAAAGTCAAGCGTATTAGATTTTTTTTTTATTTCACATTTGTTTTAATAAATATACACAGCAATGCCATTTATACGAAGGAAGAATTTTTCTTTACATAATTATGCTTAGTTCAGATTTTTTTCTATGTTATCCATATAAATGACGTTAAGGTAAAGAAGGGGTAATGAGCAGGAATTTCAAAAACAAGTTGCATCATTGATAACATGTTTAAATAATAGCAAAAGCAGATCTACACCCGATGAGCAATTATTTACGTTTTAGCCTGACCCTTTTTGGTTGTGACGTTACCGTTTTACGGCGATTGATTTAGTTTCGGGGCGTCCATTTAGTTAAAACATGTAATTGTTTTTCATTTAGTATAACAGGCCCGTTCAGGCCTATACGGTGATGTTATTTTCAAATATGCACTCCGACTATCCGCCGAAGGAATGCTTACTTCATGCAAAATCATGCCAAAATCTTTCTACGGAATTATTGTTTTCGAGCAAAATGACTAAGTAGTGTGTAAAAAGTTTTAAATATATATATATATGTATATATGGTAGAGATTGTTCTCCTTCGGCAGTAGCCTTTTCAACATATTCTACCTTTAGAAATTCTGTTGTCTTTGACTTTTCAAAATCAAAGCACTGAGAGGACTGATTTGGGCAGTGGTTGACAGCTTCAGGTAATGGGCATGAGCAGTTAGCTTAAGTTTGGTGATTCTAGTTAAACTACTTTCGATTAATAAGCATTTTCAACCTTATTTTACCTAAAATCAAAATAAAGGGGTAAAACTGCTTTTACTGGAACAAGGGGGAATAACAGTAAATGTGAGCAAAGGTTATGGAGTAATTGATAAGTATGTGATGTTTGGAGATTCTAGTTATAACAAGAGCTAGTAGAACACTTGCATGAAGTAACTGACAAGGAACAGAAATTATTTGGTCACTGCCCACTGGACATTTAACGTATTGACCATTGATAATTATGGGTCAATTACCAGTTTTAAATGACCTCCGTATCAGATGTGATCTTACACCAAAGCATAATCTAGTTTTCTGGCAAAAAAGTTCTAAGGTCAATGTGATCTTGATCTTTGACCTACTGAAATCAAAATCAATAGGGTTCATCTGCTGGTCATGACAAATCTTCCGATCCCATGATCCTGTAGGCCCAAGCGTTCTCCAGTTATCATCCGGAAACCGATTGGTCTACAGACCAACCAACATCCATCATCAAACAATAATATTTACAATATACCCCTCTTCTTTCGAAGGAGGGTAATTAATTTTCAAAATAGAAGATGCCGATCTCTTCCCCTGTGCATAGTCGTAATAGGCAAGAAGTCAATAGAGGATAGGAGCGAAAGACAAAGAGACACTAATTGTTGGCTGCAGTAGAGATCATCTACTTGGAATGTCCAATCACCCTATGAAGTTTAAAAATTCTGCGTCAAGTGGTTCTCAAGTTAACCGTTTTCCATGTTCAGGCTCCTATGTCCTTGATCTTTGATCGAGTGAATCCAAAATCAACAGGGGTCATAGATCATCTACTCTGCATGTCCAATCATCCTATGCAGTTTCAACATTCAGAGACAAGTGATTCTCAAGTTATTGATCCATAAAGAGTTTTTCCATCTTCAGGACTCTGTGACCTTTCCCTTAAGTCAAGTGACCCAAGACACATTAAGGGTCATCTACTCTGTAATTCCTATCATCATGATTGAAGTTTCTCGGTCAAATCATTCTAAAGTTATTGGTTGGAAACTGTTTTCAAAGTTCTTGTTCCTGTGACTTAAATTTTGGTCAAGTGATTGAAAAAATCAATAGGGGTCATCCACTCTACGTGTCCAATCATTCTACGAAGTTTCAACATTCTAGGTCTAGCGGTTCTTAAGTTATTGATCGGAAACGGGTTTACATGTTCAGGCCTCTGTGACCTTGACAGGTGATTTTTTTTATTTTTTTTTTTTAATTTTTAAAATGAGATATCATCTTGGTAAAAGGCTATGAATATATTATACATAAATTACATAGATAAAAAAACACTTCAGAATAGTTCTTAAACTAAAAGCAGCCATACAAAAATATTTACAATGAAATTAAATGTTTCATTCCATTTTAAAACAACCAAAACAACTACTACTGTCTCCAATATCAGCACACATCATGATCTTCAGGTTGCATTCAGTCATTTTTCAGCTGTAGACCGCCTCGGTAGCCTAGTGGTAGAGCCTCCGCGGGAGGTCGTGGGTTCGATCCCGGCCGCGTCATACCAAAGACGTAAAAAATGGTACTAATAGCTTCCTCGCTTGGCGTTCAGCATTAAGAGTATAGTGCTAGGACTGGTCAGGCCGGTGTCAGTATAATGTGACTGGGTGGGGTATCATGCCATGTGTCTACGGCGTGATATTCCAGTGAGGCAGCACTATAAAGATGGGCATTGTGCTCACTGCTATAAGCAGACACCGTCGTTTATATGACTGAAAAATCGTTGAAAAAGACGTTAAACCCGAACACACACACACAAATACGCACGCACACACACGCACACACGCTCACACTCACACACACCAGATTAATGTTATATGCCTCATACGAGGGGCGTTCAATATGTAATGTTACTCCGTATGTAGTTCCGTAACCGCTGGTTATTTTTAGATGCGGTTTTCGGCACATTATAGAGCAATTTATTGGGAACACACTGCTGTATAAATCATAAAACTCGGCAGGTTCAAAGTAAAAATATAATCATTTTTGTGAGGTGTACTCAGGTATACTGGACCATAATTATAATTCAGCTTTGTCCTGGGCATCCAGATCTCAGAAAAATAGAATAACTTGTCAAATCACAAAATGCTATAATTTTTCTACGAGGTACAGCAATTTGTGATGTGTTTGCGTTTGTTTTAAACTATTAATTGCATTTTTAATTTTACAACACAACTAAAAAATCTAAACTCGAGGTTGATATCATCTGGAATGGGTGTTGAGAGCGATTAATCAAAGTTGTAGTTTCGCAATAGAGAATTAAGATACTAGTATCAACTTAAAATACAAGAATTTTTTAAACGATGATTATCGCGCCTGACAAAATTGCAGAGGCTTATTTTCTCACCTTATCTTTTTTAGAGTAAAAATATACACACTCAATTTAAAACTGTTATAAACTTTTTTATTTTAGTTTTCATATGTTTTTGTGAAGATCATGATTTGTGTTATCTGTTTAAACTGAAAATTGAACTGTAGTTCTAGTTGTTGAATAGTAGAATCAAGGAATTGCATATTACAATCTTAATATTTTGGACATAAAATTGTCCAGTATACCCGAGTACACCTCACTCAAATGACTATATTTTTACTTTGAATCTACCGCTTTTTATAATTTATATAGCATTGTGTTGCCAATACATTGCTCTATAATGTGTTGAAAACCGCATCTAAAAATAATAAGCGGTTACGGAACTACATAGTGAGTAACATTACATATTGAACGCACCTCGTAATCATGACAACATGCATGTTTTAGTGTTGTTAATATATTTTCCGGTCCTTTGGGATCATGGAGTCCATTCAACATACATGTATGTGTAACAGAGTTCCGCTTAAGCCGGTGCTAGGGGGTGTAAGAGGTGTTGCACATTTCATTACCTCTCATGAACAGACTCAATCAAACCGAGTCTGCTATTATTCTCCTTGGTTGCATTCTATGCTTCCAAAGGATCTTTTTACGAATTTTATTGTTAAAAATGCAAATGTGGAAATTTGAAATTTTTCAATCTAAGTTTGAATTGTCTCAAATGATTTCATTGCAGTCTTCCGAATCCTGCTATTGGATAATTATCCGAGAAGAAATTGTACGCCAGTACGTGAATATTTGGGGACGAAATCACCGCGAATCTACCGGCGATTAAAAGACGAAATTGTTAAAAATAATGTTTCTTTCGATTTAATTATACCCTTTAATGATATATCAATCACAAACACCAGCCAGAATGTGGCATTAAATCAAACTGAAGTGCATATGTTCGTATTTTCGGGAAACAGGTACGAATTTTTCGCCCCCTCCGTTACGGCTGCAATTATTTTCCTAAGCCGTGCAAATAAAAATTATTTACGTAAATATTATGAAAGGATCATATCTTTCTCTATGTAAAATAAATAACACCTCTTCTGGTGATTTCATGCAATATATCTTTCCATAAACCCATTTCTATGCTACAAACTTCTACGGATACACGAGTGCAATTGTATCATTCAGTATCGTATCGAAACAGTGTCATGTTACCAAAACAAACTCTTTGCTGCTGTTATAGTTATAAAATCTCGATTAACTTTTCTAGCAGGAACTGAGTTTTAATTTAAAATGTTTACAAAAGATGCAACTTGATTTTAATACCGATTATAGATCTACGCGGATGGTACTATCTTTGTGGGTTATTTATAGTTTATTTTTGTCACGTGACTCAGAATTGTTTTGGTCATGTGATCAAAGCAAGCATGCTCATTTTCATACGCTTTGTTTTTGTTATAAAATATAGATTACGACAAATATGTACTTTAGCAATGCATTTTTTGAGAAAGTTGAATCTCAGAAGCTTTCTGAAAGTAAAACAGACTTGAATTACGTATAATTTATGGAGGACATGGAACTAGTTGTTCTTCGGTTTCGACAAATTGTAGTATGGTAGGCACGCTTCGCTGCCCACAAAAATCGTCTGTTTGTTGACAAATTTCACAACACAAAAAATTGTCACACTTTCCCAAGAGAATTGACTGATTGATCTTTACATAGTTTTCTTTTCGGACTGCTAATCTTTGTAGTAATTATGCATGCTTTTCCATGGCTAAAGGTAAAAAGTACATGGTTTGTATGAGGTACATATACTAGGATAATAGTCCAATCAGCCTGCAATAAAGTCTTAGCAAGGTTTTCTCCAGTTTTTAAAAATAGTTTACCCAGGATTTTTTTTTTCAGCTCAAGTAAATCTATTTCCGGGAAATGACATTATTTTTTTCTAAGACTATGTTCATTGATGCAGTTAGCTTCACGTATATCTAAAATAGGTTGTTCCTACTTGAAGTTTAAATTTTAGTTTCACTGCCTACATACTTGTCTTGCAGAGTGAGAAGAACAAAGTCTAAACAGTAGTGGAAAAATAAGTATCCTGATAGACTTAGTCTACGATATAGTGCCATCTAAATAACAACAGGTGTCTCCAACTGTCATTAGTGTCAAAACCGTTTTAATTCCGGGATTTTGAAAATGAAACCAGACGAAACAGTAGATATGAATTGAAATTATCTTGAAACGGTACAATTTGTATACATATGTACTAACCTACAAATTCCCGAACTGTCATTTATTATCTCTTCGAAATAAATCGTCAAATAACTGTTTTGGTATTTTCATTTTCCCAACGACCTCCTATGTTTACAAAATGCGGGTTGATCCAATAATAGCGATAAATTATAAATTTTTAATCATATCAGAAACGAAATGGCAAAACTCGAAAATGTTAAAATACATACTTGATAAATACTGTTTGCCACTTCATTCATTTATCGTGACAATAAATAGTATAATTGAACGAAAATGCATTGACGCAAAGACGTGTTGAATTCAACCAATTTCTTTGGCGCACTTTAATCGATTTTTTCTCGAATGACGTAACGCCACATTTTGACCCAAAATGTCATGGTACGTCACAGTTATGAAGACTGTTAAAAATACCTAAAAATACCATCGTAGCAAAATTAGTATTTTTACTTTTAAAACTTCCGTAATCAACCCTTGTGTACACAAATTGAGCGTGCAGTATTGTAATATAAATGAAATTTTATCCTTTGTAATTTTAAACTTAGTAGTATATATAGAGAGAAATATTTTTTACCAACTTTGGAAGTATTCAATTTTAATTAAACTGATATATATACATATAAACTTATATTATTTTTGAAAATTAATGGAATATGCAAATATATTCTAATATAAAACATTTAAAAATAGTTTTCTTTCAGATTAATTCCTAATCAATTTATTGATTTATCAACTCCCTATTGTAGGTTAACGGTCTTCAGAAAAAGTGACAAGGAGATGGAGTGGCTATCATTTCTATTCTTATTACATGTCAGTGCTAAAGGTATGAAACGTATGAATGAAACATTTTTAAGCTTTAACAATAATTGCACTAAATTTAACAAACACTATACGGTGTAAAACAAATGCACATATATACTTATCTTCATACATACGTGTGTCTCTCTTTCAAACATCTCAATCTGTATTCGTAAAATTTGAAATAAATTTTAGCTCTCCTATGATGCCTTTCTTAAAAAACGCATGTAAATGTAATTAAATATAAAACTATTTGACAGCGTGCATGAGAGAAATGATACTATTTTGTGTTGATGTACTATTGAAATATATATCTCAAAGTGAACACCAGTTGTAATTGTTTGAGTGAAAATATAATTTAGAAGAATCGAAAGTATGACATTAATAGAGCAAACCGGATGCCTTCTTTGTATATTCCGAGAGCAAATCCAAGCCTAGAGAGAAGAGCAAGTGACTGAAGTCTCGGCTTTCGAAGTCCCCTATCGATGATGGAAAACATAACGGTTTGTGGATAAATAGATTATCTGGAAAGTATGGAAGCGTCCTGGTGCCAGCAGAGAGATTTAAATTTGTCTTACGAACGACTTACTATCTCCTAAGTAGGAGTTAGTATCTCCTACGTAGGACATAGTATCTCCTACGTAGGACTTAGTATCTCCTACGTAGGACATAGTATCTCCTACGTAGGACTTACTATCTCCTACGTAGGACATAGTATCTCCTACGTAGTACTTAATATCTCCTACGTAGGACTTAGTATCTCCTACGTAGGACATAATATCTCCTACGTAGGAGATATTAAGTACTACGTAGGAGTTATTATCTCCTACGTAGGACTTAGTATCTCCTACGTAGTACTTAATATCTCCTACGTAGGACATAGTATCTCCTACGTAGGACTTAGTATCTCCTACGTAGGACATAGTATCTCCTACGTAGGACTTAGTAACTCATACGTAAGGGTTCCTATTTTGGGGCGCTGCAGCGTTCTGTGGTCCTACTCGCGATTCCGGTACATGTATTAATTGAACATTGCTGGTTGACTTTTTTATTGCGTGCTGATAAACGACATTTATTGCAATATTTGATTTCATTTCTAAACTATTTATATTCTTGTATTTTATGTGTTGTCTCGAGAAGGGGCTTAAATAAATAACTTTTCATTGCAATCAATGAAATTATCTCTTAAACACTGTTTCTAACCAATAACAAAGAATGAATTTATATAGACCTGATTGCATGACACGATTGTCAATGTTCTATAACATTTAGTTAGTTTCAACTAGTCAAATATTCTTTTATCTAGTCACTCTGATCAAACAAAATTGTAAATATTATTTCGCATGAAATAAGCTCTTATATCAAAAAAAAAATTAGCCTCTACTGTGAAGAGCGATAAAGGGGAATAAATCATGTTTACCAAGTTACTCGTCCTTAATTTCTTCTCTCTAGGCATACACTTAACAAAACAAAGGATTACCAGATTTAATGACTGAAACCTACAAATTCCGTGATATTCGGTAATTAAAAGATTTTACTGTCAAAAAAGCTTCACTTTATTTAAATACTATTCTATTCTTCCTCTTTTTCACAACATATACAATATATAGAAGATACACACACCATGTTAAAGAAAGCAAAACCGTCGGACCACAAGTTGATTTGACATTAGTTTTTCGGAACACTGTAGACTCGCATCAGTCGTTAGAGTCATTAAATGTAAAGCACTTTCCTCTCTGATACCACTTTCTGAAAAAACAAAACAATACCTCTTACCTCTGACTCTAACGGCTGGACAAATGTGATTCTGAGCTAGGCAGTTTTCATCCCACAACTTTATACCTTAATAAACTTCATAAATGTATCATCTTTGATATGCAAATAAAGTAGAAATGAGTGTTTGAAACAAAAAAGTATCAATAGTTTATTATCATGTTAAATCATGCTTTAGATGCAGTTACAGTAATTTCCTGTAACTAGTTAATGCTTGACCTGAATGTAGAAAAAGAAAATTGAGCCGTGCCATGAGAAAACCAACATAGTCGCTTTGTGACCAGCATGGATCGAGACCAGCCTGTGCATCCGCACAGTCTGGTCAGGATCCATGCTGTTCACTAATGGTCTCTCTAACTGCAATAGGCTTTAAAAGCGAACAGCGTGGATCCTGACCAGACTGCGCGGATGCTCAGGTTGGTATGGATCCACGCTGGTCGCAAAGCCACTATGTTGGTTTTCTCATGGCGCAGCTCAAATGATGATAACACCTAATAGATATTGATTATTAAAGGCACTGTCCTTGAGATCATACGACAACAGAAAAAAGAGAAATTTTAGGAACCAGTATCAAGAAATTAATGCTTATACTGCTCAAGAAAGCTTTGAATTAATTACCAACAGATTATATGTTATTGAAACACATGAGAACTAGTTGTCTTAGCTACCTTTTACACTGGAAATTGAAAAGCGTACGTTTTACACTGGAAATTGAAAAGCGTACCTTTTACACTGGAAATTGAAAAGCGTTTGTAACGTTTTACTGAGGTAAACTGCCTAATTATTATATATCTACATTCAAGGGTCATTGTATACATATTTCTGCGTGGTGTATATTGGTAAAGACAGCAGGGCATCTTTCATTGCCGTGGCGGCCCGGGTTCGATTCCCGGCTCTGGCATCTTTTTTCCTTGATTGAGTAGATTAAGGATAGTTTAGAAACAAAAACTCGAATTTTAATGTCCATAGTATGACCGAACTTCAGAGACCATTTTAGCCAAAATTTGTAGGTCAGTGCCTTTATTAAGAGAAAGTTTATTAATCAAATCACACAATCGGTCAAAACAATAACTGGCGGTAATTATATTTAGTAACTTTCATGATATACTTTAATCATACTTTTGAACTCTCTACATAATTTCAAGAGAGGCCTCCATAGCCGAATGGTAAAGGTTCGAAACCTCACATGACATGTTTCAATTCTTCATGCTCATAAACTGCCCGGTTGGCTTATGGAATGCCGGTGGTTGTAACCTGATGTCTGCCCAGGCCCGGAGCAATGCCTAGAAGTGCACCTTGTGGGTAGCGCAGTGTGACTATACCCAAACTACGTAGTCCCCCAATAATACAAAAAAAAAAAAAAAAAAGAAAAAAAAAAAAAAAAAAAACAAACAACAACAAAATAAAATGTTCAAAAATATCTATTAAAACAAATTTATTGACTACTTCATCTGTCAAATTCAGAACTTGGTCAAATGTGTCTTTAATTCATACTTACGAAGTTTGTGTGAGACATTGAAAGAAGGGAGATGTTTAATTATTTACAAATATGTAATCTACCGGTATCAGATAATCAGATAATCCTTACTAAATTATAGTACACACGAGTATATTGTCCCACTGCGCATGCTTGACAGTCTTTTAGTCAGTGACATACGTACGAGTTACTAACTCCTACTTAGGAGATACTAAGTCCTACATAGGAGATACTAACTCCTACGTAGTACTTAATATGTCCTACGTAGGAGATACTATGTCCTACGTAGGAGATACTAAGTCCTACGTAGGAGATACTATGTCCTACGTAGGAGATATTAAGTACTACGTAGGAGATACTAACTCCTACGTAGGAGATACTATGTCCTACGTAGGAGATACTAAGTCCTAAGTAGGAGATACTAAGTACTACGTAGGAGATACTATGTCCTACGTAGGAGATAGTAAATACTACGTAGGAGATACTATGTCCTACGTAGGAAATACTAAGTCCTACGTAGGAGATACTATGTCCTACGTAGGAGATATTAAGTACTACGTAGGAGATACTAAGTCCTACGTAGAAGATACTATGTCCTACGTAGGAGATAGTAAGTACTACGTAGGAGATACTAACTCCTACGTAGGAGATATTAAGTACTACGTAGGAGATAGTATCTCCTACGTAGGAGATACTATGTCCTACGTAGGAGATATTAAGTACTACGTAGGAGATACTAACTCCTACGTAGGAGATACTATGTCCTACGTAGGAGATAGTAAGTCCTAAGTAGGAGATACTATGTCCTACGTAGGAGATATTAAGTACTACGTAGGAGATACTAAGTCCTACGTAGTAGATACTATGTCCTACGTAGGAGATACTAACTCCTACGTAGGAGATAGTAAATCGTACGTATGACAAACTTAAATCTCCCTGCTGGCACCAGGACGCTTCCATAGGAAAGCATTATATTACATAGAATGAAATCAAGTCTCAAAACAGTTTACAATATAATCATGTAGTCGTTCCATAAATGTTCATATTTGATAAATTCAGTTTTTGGATTGAATTAATGTGAACAATGTGGAGCGTATCGTTGTCAGAAATGTGTGTGTGTGTGTGTTCAGGTTTAACATCTTTTTCAACATTTTTTCAGTCATATAAACGACGGTGTCTACTTGTAGCAGTGAGCCGTAGACACGTGTCATGATACTCCACCCAGTCACATTATACTGACTCCTGGCTGACCAGTCCTAGCACTACCATCTTAATGCTGAGCGCCAAGGGAGGAAGCTACTAGTACCATTTTTTACGTCTTTGGTATGGCGTGGCCGGGAATCGAACCCACGACCTCCCCCACTCGAAGCGGACGCTCTATCACTGGGCTACCGAGGCGGTTCGTTGTCAGAAATAGTACTATACCAGTGATTACTGTTTAAATGGCTGTATTAATAGGTTCTTCAGTTATCGTTGCCAACATGCTTGTCTAGCAAACTGCCAGATTTGTTCAAATGGACAATCCTGTGAAACACTTCACAGTGTATATTACGGGAACAATTGTTTAAAATGCTCTAACAATTGTTTAACGTTTTCAAGAAATGATTCTACGAAAAGTTATCATCTCTCATGTACATCGCGTACATCGTTTATCAACTGTACCTCCTGCCCATCTGGAAATTATTGATCATCCTGTCAACCTGACAGTGGAAATGGTTGTCAAAATCATCAATGTGAAATAAATAGTTGGAACTGCACATGTTTATTACATTTTCAAGGTGATAAAATTAATGTGATCAATGTGTTAACGGTAAATACGGCAATACATGTGACATTAACAATATCATCTTTTTTACAAATTTTCATAATCACTTTATAGTTTTCTAAAAATGTATTTAAGCTTCTAATTTGAACACAGGCATAACGATAGACTTAATAGTGCAGCAATATCGTGACCTAACTTCATAAAATCGTGCCATTTGTGGGAAAAGCATCAACTTTGGTACATATGTTACTTGGTATTATCTATATAAGAAAACAAAAAGAAGTTGCTGTAATACCCAAGATGGCTGATTAGTCCGCTATTTTAAAAATGGCCGCAAAAATCCAATAATTCTTCCAATAATCCACTTTTATGCTAAATATTTCTAAAACAACCAGCAAAAAATGCTCAATATTTACACAGTATGATATTTAGAACTGCATATTGTATTTGTTGACATATATTTGATGTTACTGTGTTATCAAAATGGCCGTCAAAAGTAAAATGGCCGCCAAAATATCAATATAAAATAGTGATTTATTTTCATGAACCGAACCATCATTATACTGTAAATTAAGAACATAATGATCATGAAAATGAATTTTAAATAGAAATAATTAACAACAAATCTTGTCATATCTATATGGAAAAGAATACAAAGACAAAAAACCATTTTACACAGCCTATTTCAGCAACAGACCTAACATACTGTTTTATGTAATTTGTAAAGAATGTTGAGCACTTTATTTAATGAGATATATACATACATGTATTTGATTCCTACCAATTTAATGTGTATATGTTTATTATCCAGGTTTATAAGTTTATCAGCCGTTGCCGTAATTACCACCACATTGACAAACAGCTATACATAGCATTACTGCCTTTGCAGATGAAGTAATATTTGTCTTTTTTTCAAGAGCATGTGTGAAATATAAGACATTAAAAATCAAACCATACATATCTTCATCGCCAGTGTTAAGACAAATCCACTGTTTTCATTAGGCAAGCCCACATAGGGGTTGACCACAAACTATTATAATTACATGTGTGTTTCCAGGAAGTGTGTATACAGTTAATTATCATAGCCTTTGTTATCAAATTATGAACATGTCATATGACTGTTTTGAAACCAATTTTAAACAGCTAATGTTCACTGATAAATATCATTCATTTGCCCGCTTAAAATACCCATATTTTGACCAAGTTGCACCTAATTAGAACCGACTTTCGCAAGACCAGATTTCTAAAAAGCAAGCTTGAACATAAGCGGTGTACACTCAAAGTGACAATGAATACTCAAATATAAAGTGATGGGTAATAGGATTGAATTGATTACTACTCTGCATATGTCAAAAATCTGCAGGGAGACAGTAATCTTAGCTCATTAGGGAGAGCGTAGATCTACGGATCGCGTGCCCCGTGACTATTTGATAAAATAAAAAGACATTGTGTCTGAAATCATTTGTCCTCCACCTCTGACTAATGTGGGGAAGTTGGCAGTTACTTGTAGAGAACAGGTTTGTACTGGTACAAAATTCAGTAACACTGGAACTTGCAATGAATAGAATTTCAGCGACTGTTGTATCAATAAATCGTTAAAACAAACTGAAGACATGACTGTTTAAGAAACTCCTGGAGGAACTGTAACCATTAATAGCAAAATATATAAATACATTACGTAATTTACCAATGATATTTAAGAATGTGCAAATGTGATCTATGTTAAAGAAACCTAGGCTAGAACCAACAGCCACAAAAACAACATGCTTGTATCCCGTCTCCTACTTATTTTAAAAATTTTGGAGACCAGACTGACCTAACAAAGGTACAGAACGACATTATTCAGCCTCTTGACCATATTATATGTATAATACAAGCTACTGGAACCATGATCATTGACAATCTGACTGTGTTGCACTGAACTGAGCACCATTTGGAAGGTCGGGTGTCATTTATCTAAGCAATCACTCCCAAATGGTGTGCACTGATGGGTAGTTACTGACACCAGTATGTTAGCAAAATACAGTGTACCTACGGGTCACAAACTAAACCCCAATAGTTACATATATTTACGGTTGGTGAAAAAAGGAGATGCTATGAAATGATTTGTTGTTACTACACAACGCCTCTCGGTTGTACTTTTCTTTTAAGCCTATAAAAGCTACAGTTAGGTATTGCCCCATATTGTAACATGCCCAAACTCAATGCTGATAAAACAGAAATATTAATGTTGATATCAAAGCATATTGCAGGTACAGTGTTAACATGTTGAGGAAACCCAGTGACTCTGCAACTATGTATGTAAGGAACAGATGAGTTAGACTTTCACATGTTCAATTCTGTATGCAGGGCTGTATATCCACAATTGTACATAATAGGTCAGATCAGACGGTACTTAACCTGTGATGCAATCAACACCTTTACGAATTGCTTTCCTACCTCGCATTAATAGACTATTGCAATGCATTGTTTCATGGTATTCCTAGCACCGTATTGCACAAACTACAACATGTACAGAACACAGCAGCTTGTCTCATAACTAGAGCATCCGATCATAATCAGATTACTCCTGTATACTAGAAGGAGCCTCATTTGGCTTGCAGCAAAATACTACAGTACAAAATACATACTCAAACCTTAAATGTTTCTACTCAATCTTCCTCAGTCTTATTATTTACAACATGATAGAAGTTTATAGGCAGAACAGGGGCACAAGATCAAAAGATACTGGATAACGCATTATAGATAATTTATCAAAATGGAAGATTTATGCAACACTCTGCCTGATTGGACGAGAGTGTCAATTTCTTTCACTCTCTTGATTGTGCTACGCTGAGTGAAATGTAGACAAAGTGCTTATCCTAAACGACGCTGTTCACAGTTTTAAAGCTAACTTTGGCTCATTATATTTAGCAAGAATATTGATATATCTCAAAATGATAAGTAAGTTTAATAAATATGATAAAAACCTGTTCAAATACCAACATATATCAAATTAAAGAAAGAGCTGAATACGGTCTGCGTATCACATGAATAAGGGTGTGATAAGAGTCTTTTATGTAGAGAAGTGCTTTTTAAAAGATTTTCCTTGTTACAATTGTCGTCTGTACATGAAAAGGTTTCTTGCTTTTGTGACTTATTCAGATTGCATATTAAAATGAGTACTTGTTTGCTTTGATATATTTGTTATAAATTATTTAACTGATTTATTATATATGAATATTTTTCTTAAGTATGGTATGAAAATATTGAACACAGTTGAAATCTGTTTTATTATATATATGCTATATAATGACTGAATCTCATTACACTGAAATGAAGGTACGCTGCATACAGTTTATCTATGTGATATAACTACGGTCAAACTTTGCTTATGAAACAGAAATATTGTAATAATTACAAATGTATGTATTGCTTGACCTTCACTTTTTTATAGGTGTGACGTCATTGTCCAAAGATTAATGAATAGCGAATATGCTATTTGTTAAGGCGGGATCAGTTTGCCTATTTTAGAAATAAATAAAAATAATAAAAAAAATCCTTTAATTGATTTTTTCTAATGTATTCTAATCAAACTTGATTTGTAGCATCTTTATTAGGCCCGCAGCCAACTTTGTTCAGCTGGGACATTTGACCCCTTTTAGGGGCTGCTAGAGCTAAAAGTAGAAATGCCTTTATACAGCGTCTCATAAACAGCTTGGTGGATCTTTGTCATACTTGGTCTGGAGCATCATTATAAGGTCCTCTTCCAAATTTATTTGTATAGGAACTTGGGCCCTATTAGGGACCGCTATAGCTAAAAGTAGATATGCCTTTCTTCGCATTAACCACTATAATGTAATGGATTTTTATCAAACTCGATATGTAACAATATCGTAAGGTCTCCTGCTATTTTGTTACAAATGGGGATAGGGACCAATTTAGCTAAAAATATAAACACGTTTAATAACCTCTTCTCATGAACCGCTTCATGAATCTTCATCAAACTACTGCTGTAATTATTCGTCTAAGGATAAACGAAACAAAATTGCAACCCTACGAAACCTTTGCGAAAAATTAAAAGAGAACC
Organism: Mercenaria mercenaria; assembly: GCF_021730395.1. NCBI lineage: Eukaryota > Metazoa > Mollusca > Bivalvia > Venerida > Veneridae > Mercenaria > Mercenaria mercenaria. The sequence continues at coordinate 32,335 of NW_026461441.1, read as the reverse complement.
ATTTAAATTGTTAAAGTGCGGTGTTTAGTTTTGCAATTTGATAAATGTTAGATGAAAGATGAATGTTAGATGAAAAATTCATAAACTTCTTTCCTTATTACAATTCGCCGACCATCATTTTTAAAGATATTTCTTGTTTGGTGGTATTTTTTATTGAAGTTGGGCACTGTAAGGTTTCTTATATCTGTTCTTTGTACATTATACATTTTTACCTCAAAAGTAGATAAAATAATGTTCGGAATGTTGTATGGGTGGCTGCATTCCTTTTTTTTTTTTGAATATTTGAATTAAATCTGTATTCAAATTATCCTATCCATTTTGGTTAAATATTTTACATAAGTTATTTGACTCATTCCTTGATAAGGATTTGGATCACTTTTCTACATCTTTGAAGTTATAAATTAATAAACACACATGATAAGTTCTATGGAAATATTACTACATGGTAGAAAAGTAGTCTATATTCATCTTTGGAATATATTAGGAAAAGTGTTTATTTCAATTTATGCAGAGAAAATGAACTAAGTGACAACACACATGAATTATTTTAGTCCGAATATTACGTTGTATTCTGTACAGTATGCGTCAGAAAATTTTTGGATAATATTTTATTACAATTTGTTTTGTCATTTGGACTCTGACTATTATTCTTATATATCTTTTATGATTTTTAACATTCTGAAAAGATTTTAACAGATCAAGCTGTCTGCGGTATAAATAACGAAACTGCATCAAAGGGAAGTAACTCAATTTCTGTAATTATATAGTAAAAAAACAACAATAAATAGCTAAAATCTATTCATAAGTGTCTATAATCAGTGTTTGCATAAAAAATGATTAAAAACATAGATTAACTGGCTAAAAATGTATCGAGTGTGTCTGACCCTTACTTTTCTTTATATTTTTTATGAATGGCGGCCATTTTGAATAATTTCGGCCATTTTGATTTTTTTTCAAACTTCCTTTCAATTTTAAATTAACGACACCACATCCTCCCTTTCTGCCAAGTTTCATGCTTTTCCCATAAATAGCACGATTTTTTCACCATATGGCTGCACTATAAGGACATTAATGCATGTACAACTAAAACTTTCGCATTCAATAAAGAAATTAACATCGCTGGTTGAATAATTTGAGAGTATAGTCTTGAATTATTATCCTGGCGTACAGACACATTTAATAAACCGCCTATATAACATGAAGTTCAGAAAAATATTTTCTGTGAGAGAAACTAATTTCTTCTCGTAAACACCATGCAGTTCATAGACAATAATATATGAAAAATGACAGATTTTTTATGCCTTGGCCAATACTGAAATTATTAGATACAGAACTAATAAGCTTATATTGCTTTAAAATCAGTGTAGTTTCATGTTTACTTAAATTTTTGACACATGTCAATGCACTGTGCATATATCCCACACAATGTCTTGTTATGCATCATGTTTCTTTTTTATATTGAAAATAAACCTATCAAAACATATATCATGAAGTTGCACAGACGATTGGAAAGTAATTTCCAGAGCTCGCTAAATGAAATAAAGTCTTCTATCCAAACACCATCTTGTTAAACTGAATCGCAATATTCTGTGTATCTATATCGATTTTCTCACCATTTCTACTATACATTTAGTCTACACATATACACTTTCAGTTAGGAGTTTTAGAGCTTGTTTAGATAAATAAAAGTTGTATACTTTTATTTTCCAAGACTTCTCCCTAAAGTAGTATATATTTCAGCTATATCATGGGTCATACCAGATCACAGAAACACGGCATATTCTTCGAACGTCGGCACATTCGTTGGAGTTGGAGCTGTGGCAGTTACTCTTATTGCTGTTGGAATAGTCATTACAACAAGACGATAAGGTCGGAAATGTATATTTCATTTAATATTTGATTAAATGTTGTTAACATTGCTTGAACTTACGGAGATTACCATAGTAATTACATATACGTTGACTCTTGAGCCATAGAATAGGATCTGATAATAATACGCCGAAAGTCATATTCTTTAGAGTCAACCTGTGAATAAAAAGAGTTTTAGTTACTTAACAGTAATATGATTTTATCACCGTTAATATATTGACACTTGTTATTCCGTGAGAGAGCAGCTGATTTAGTGTCTGATTTTATGTTTTTAGAATAATAGTTAGTATATCATCTACCATATATTCGTAACTTGATCTTCCTCTCATTTAAACGTAGATTACCAAATCACTTGCATATTAACAGTATTTTGTTGACGTGGTATTTTTTGTAGTACTGTAAAGATGTATTTCAATCATGTACTTAAGTACTGTAAAATATATTTGCACTATATCTTTCTTTCTAGACTTGGCCACATAAGAAGACACACATCAGGTGCGATGAGTTAGTTCGTATACATTATAGTTAAACAAGTATTCATTTCATTAGTACAACTGCGGATGTTTTGCCTCCTTTCTATACGTTCACTTGTAGTGAAATAAGATTTTATTTATAAATCAGTGACTTTAAAGTTACTGAAGGTACTGTAATTGAGAAAGTAAACATATATGAGAATTGTCGTTTCGATACAATCATAGCGCTACATTATATTCAAGTGTTGTTTTTCAATTAATTTCAAATTTCATATGACTGATATCTCAGCTTTGCGTACTTGTAAATTACAATACACTCACATGAGTTAACAGATGTTCAACAGGAAAATGTTAGAACAATCTATGAACCTCAGAATATATCATAAATTACAGGTACCAATTTAATCTGTTCTATTGAGCATACTTTATGTAATCAAATATAACACGAGCTCCATGTACTGTATTTCACATTTGATTTGTCTGTTTGGTTTGGGTAAAACGCCGTTTCTCAACAGTATTTCTGTGATGTAACGGCGGGCAGTTAATCTAACCAGTGTTCCTGGATTCTTTACCAGTACAAACCTGTTCTCCGCAAGGAACTGTCAACTTCTCCATATGAATCAGAGGTGGAGGACGAATGATTTCAAATACAATGCAATTTATCAGATCGTCACGGAGAACGTTCGGTCCGCCCGAAGATCGAACTCACAAAACCACACGATCCGTAGATCGGTACTCTTCCTATTGAGCTAAGCGGGCAAGTTATTCACATTTAAATTAAATGTATTGTGCAATAAAAAATACAATGGAATTTTTAAATTGTGAAGTTTTACCTTAATGTCTGTTTGATTTGTCGCAGTTAATATACTGCACTGTTTGCCTCATATTTTCAGATTCTGGATACATGAATTCAACATTCCCTGTATATGAAGAGGTAAAAGAAAGTAACAAAGATTCGAATACTTACGATCATATTGGTGGTATAAATATCAGCTAGACAGAACACATTTTGGCACTCGTCATGAAACATTCTGTAAGAGTCGATTAATGACTCATAACTGCTCTATTTCAAAATTCGCGGGCCATTGTCTCGCATATATACCAAATAAATGGATTGAATCAGGGTGACCATTTGCATGATATGCGGAATGTTTCTGTCCAGTATATTTACACGCATTCAAAAGATATTTTCTTAGGATATTATGAATACAACTGCAGGAAATATATCCGTTTGCCGCAACAATTTGTGTGTACATTAAAAATAATAAAGGAGGAGTGCGACCTTTAAAATGAATTAAGATGTATCTTTGAACAAGAGCACCGCCTTGCGGGTGCTGACGCTCATCTGATTTTTTTTTGTATAATAGAAAAATTGTCCTACCCATGATTTTCTAAGTCCAAAAAGGGCCATAATTCTTGCAAAAAGCAGGATGGAGTTAAGTTTCTTGATGTACAGAGTCAGCTTATGATGGTGAACAATTGTTGCATGTTTCAAAACAATAGCTTGAATAGTTTAGGAGAAAACCTGACCTAAACATAAAACTTACCCAATAAATCTGATATTTTCTAAGTCCAAAAGGGGCCATAATTCTTGCAAAAAGCAGGAAAGAGTTACGTTTCTTGCTGTACATGGTCAGCTTATGATGATGAACAAGTGTTGCAAGTTTTAAAGTAATAGCTTTGATAGTTTATGAGAAAAGCTGACCTAAACATAAAACTTAACCCAGAAATCTGATTTTCTAAGTCGAAAAGGGGCAATAATTCTTGAAAAAAGCAGGATGGAGTTACGTTTCTTGATGTACAGGGTCAGCTTTTTTTCTTCAAAAAATCAGATGAGCTAAAAATGAACGGAGGAAAATTGAGATCGTATTGGTGGTACAAATATAAAATAAGCAGAAGTTATTTCTGTCGCTCGTAATGAAGTATTCTGTCAGAGTCGATTAACAATGTTGTATTCTTGCCATTTCCTCAAAACTTTATTTGTAATTATTTGTGTCCTTGCTGTGTGAATATACGAGCCTGTATCGGTGTAGCCATATGCGGCAAGCTTCTGTAAGTATTATTTTCACACTCAGTGAGATTTTTATATGAAGAAAGATGACAAAAGAGATTATAGAAATAAAACTCATGTTAGTTCCTAGAAAACACTTCTTTGTACATCGACAATAATTATTGTACGATGAATGTGCTCTGTTCAAAGGAGGCTTTAAATCAAAGTGAGTTAACATAACAAGTACATAATATTTCTATGAATTCTATTAAACACTTCAATTAGAATAGCAAGATAATTGTTCCTTGTCTTAGTTATAGATATACGCACTTTAAAACTGTGTGTAAACTTGCAGAAAAGTGAGTGAATTCATTTATGTATTTTTATATTTTTAAGAGCTTTAATGTTGACTTAATGTTGATCATTGAGAAAGGTGAGGAAAATATCCATTTGTAAGGATGTATTAATTTGAGATCATGTGATATACGCGATTGAATCTATTTTTGGGTAAGCACTTCTATCGAGGGTTGAGTTATCGTGCATGTACATATTTAGATAGAATGGAATGACTGTTTGGTACATGTTTATACTGTTCTGAATAATATATCAATTTGGATTTAGAAATGTTATAAGATAGTAACGTCAATTAATAAACAGTTGTATTACTGAATAACTACCGGTATATGTATATATCAGCCATTATTTTGTAGTTGTAATAGTAAGAACGTTTGCAGTATTGCATTTTGTAGTTACATGACTGAGAAACCATATACGATATCTAAATTGGCTGCATGAATTAATTTGTATCCATGTCTATAATGTATTTATTAATTTAATTGTTAAACTTAGTAATATTTCCAATGACTCTCTTTTTACTTCTTTACTTTGGTGTTTTCTAAATATAAATATGTCACTTGATTGCGTTCCATTACATTCTTGCCAAAATATTCTGACATATACTGACTTTTATCTCTATGTAGGCATACAAAAATGTAATTCTGGCTCGAAATATATGAAGTGTATTGCTGTTTTTCCACAATATGCTACCATTTCAAAAATTAAACTTCACCACGCATCAGTTAAAACTTTAATATTTCTATGTTTGGCATGTCTGATAAATATTAGGAAAACGACTGTATGAAGAATTTTACTTTTGTTGTATCACGACAGTGACATGTATATTACTTTTGTTTTTACATGCAAAATATCAGCTTACACAATATCTATATTGCTCAAGGATGCATGATTTTCTTTTTCTTTTCTATTATACACTGACGTCTTTGTGTATATTGCTTAAGCTATATCAATAGTACCACTAAGTTTATTAGATCCTATCCATTGATGTGTTTCATTAAAAACATGTGACTGTTTAGTGAGTTAGACGTCGGTTCTTTCTTCAAGAAAAAATGTCCTAAGAACACAGTAGTTTATGTTAATAGTACATGTTTCAGTTTTGTAATGAAGCTTTTTTGAACATATGCCATCGGCATTTCGAAAATCCGCCGACAAAGTAATTTATATCTTTTGAATAAACAAATCAGCAATATATCAACATAGTTAAATTAATGCTCAAGAACCCCTGAACGTTGCGAATTACAGTAGTGACAATGACTCAGTCCCACATTTTGATACCTGAATCATGCTCACGAATACCATTTTTAACAGATGTCACAGTTCTTTGTTGACACATAAAGCATTAATTGCTGAAACTTTCATATCGCACTTGTATCTTATAAATATGGCCACAACGTGGCTCGAGTCAATCATTTCTGTGCAGAATACAACAGCATCTACTAAGCACCAGAACATATTTCAATCTCTAAATGAGGCATTCTTTGAACGTATGCCATCGTCATCACTGAAAATCAGTAGTAATAACGATTCAAGTCCATTTTTTGGACATCTGAAAAATGTTCCAAATTTAAATTTTCAACAGATGTTAACGTTCTTCGTCGGTTCGTAATGCAAAATAGCTAAAACTGATTTTATATTATATCTCATACAGACTCCACGATGACTTCAGATGACCAGACCTTGGTTCGAGTACATCGTTTCGGTGCAGGATACATCATATCAAAGCAACAAATACGATCCAAGTTCACAATGAGAACTTATTCGGATTTATCCCGTTGGCATCCTCTAAATTACTCGGCAATGAATGAAGAAATCAGAGGAATCAAACAGATCAAATGGGGGCATCATTGTGTAAACCCTAGCGTTTGTTCTCGCGTTTTGAGTTTTTCCGTTGAATTATTCTGCATTATATCCACGTGTGCAGTTTCCAAAATTATTTTAAACGAGTGGAGTACAATGCGCATGGCAGTGTTCTGAAAAATCCTAGTATATTTATTGTGAACGCTAAAGTTAAAATAATTACTACTGTGATGTAGGTCATCTCATTATTGGCAACTTTAATATAATTAAAGTCACCACCACATTTATTTGTTTTTTTTTTTTTGTAAGAACAAAATACATAACTCTTTCAGATACTTACTGTGATGCTTTTTGCTGTCAGTGTGTGAAATTCATCACTACATTTTGTGTAAAATTATAATGCAGAAGAAATTGTGATTCTCATGCACCGAGAGTTATTAGACATTAGAAACTGCTTCCTGTTAGGGATGAATACCTTAGTTAATTCCTTTACTCAGAAAATCGATATTAAGTTCTTATCAAAGCATTTCCAGAAATGCAAGCGAATGTTTCTACTGACCTCTTATTTGGAAAATGATTTTACGTTACATTCTTCGCGGTTTAAAGGCAAAGAATATCTCCTATATGTGACCCCCCTCACTCCCTAAGGGCCAGACATTTTAATCCTCAATAAACAGGATCCTGTCTGAACCAGTCTGATAAGGGTCCATAAAACCCCTGTAGACTTGACATGTAGTCCATGTCAAAGGATCATAAATGTTATTGATATGTACAGATAATTGGTTATTTCCTGTGTTTTGCATTTTATTGATTGAAATGCAGCTTTTTTTCCCAGAATATACACATTTTTTTTAAATCTTGATGATATACTAATTGTAATTTCTTAGTCATGTTGAGTAATGTCCTGACATGTTAAATTATAACTTTTACACAAAGCAATTCTCACCCTTTTAGAAAACTCTTACCTCTAATTAAAAATAATAATAATAATTTAAACGTATTTAAAACTGAATAAGGGAAATGATAAGTATTTTTATTCAATTATTATGACTTTTTGTCTAAGTAACAAAATAAAACCAGAAAAAATGATCATTGCTGGATTTTATTAGAAAATAAAGAAGCGTCCAGTTGCATTTTAATAAATATTATTGTAATAAAACTTGATTTATAAAAAAATAAAAATACTGTTGTATTATATCACTTCATTGTTTGTTTAGCTCTAATATAATCAGGCTTTCTAAACTCGTTATAAAGGTGAGAACTGGTTTGCTATAAAGGTGAGAAATATCGCATGCAGTCTATGTACTGCACAGTAGCTATACAGTAGCTTATTACGATAAAACAAAGCTAGTCTATCAATGGTTCAGTCTTGTATAATGGCCCTTACCGCCCATACGAAAACCGTATCATTCCCATAGGCCACATACCTCGCATACAACAATCAGTGTCTTTAAAGCTAAGTCAAATACTGGCGCATTAATCACAATCGGCATTATGACTCTGACTGCAATTGTGCTTTTGACAGTATTTTTTGATTGTAAAAACGTGTTTTACCTTCAGAATGGGAGTTACGATCATACAAAACAAAGAATTATAAGTCTTGAAATTTATTTATATGTTTTACTTTATTGATAACTGGGACTACTTTGGTATTTTCAAAAAAGGTACATCTCTACTTAAAGGTACATATTCATATATCGCAAAGTCTTAGAAATATGAAAGCAGCATTCTGGTTTCAGAAATTCACAGAATCATTCTTATTAGAAACTATTAACGATTATACTTTTGTGAAAGTAAGCTTTGTTTGCCTTGCAACTGTAAATTTTCATACAGTTTCATTTCTAAGCATTTTGTTTTGTTACGAAACACATGACTGCACAAATCACAAGCTAAACGATAAACGGTCGCATATTTTGTATCACTGCAATTAGGAAGACTAGATATTAGACAGGTCCTGTTGAATTTTCATTGAATATTGACAAGTGTTTATTTCTTCTTAGATACATCGTTCAATTTTATTGTTTAAGCACATATTTTAAAGGTTGCGCGGCATCCGTGATCTACCCAAACGTATTGTCCAAAAAACCCATAGCTTTGTTCGATGTCACATGTACTCACAGAGTGTCTTGCCACCAACTGAAATTTAGTAGAAAACATCTGAATACACAAATATGTACAGTTGCTTTAATTGTACAAGTGTTATGTGATTTCTTTCTAATGTGTTTGAAGCTCTGGATACATCTTACAGTACAGCTATATGTGAAACTTTCCGTAATTGCAAAGATCTATGTTGGGTATGTAAAGCACTAGCCGGTAACAACAGTCAGAAACAAAATTTTAGCTTTTCTACTACACTTAGGTACATTTTTTTTTTGCACACTGAGAACAAAAACTGGCTAAGATATAATCATTATGATATGTTTACTCAAATTTTTAATATCCAGATGTATAAAAGGTATATTTTTGTAGCATTCCTTAGGAACTAGATATTATGCTGACAAGTCACTTAAACAATAGCACAATCAGACAACGTTACTGTACTTGGTATCAGGATTTGAATGTACAATAGAGTGGTCTTAAATATTTTAGCCATACTCAGAATAAGCTTCATTGTATAACATAAAAAGAATCATGAAGTCATTACACTCCAACCACCCTTTACGGTTTTTTTGGATTAGATATTACTACGTTTCCCACACCTAAGGAATACCAAATGTTTGCCCCGTTTTATTAAAATTATGTTTTATTTAGGCTCATAGTAGGTTTCCACAACGTTTTATTTCGTATCGCCTGGAGGTTCGTTTACATGGCGTTTCAGTGTTAAGTTTTCACTGCGGATGAATACGTTTTCCTATGTGCTGCTACTATACGCTCTTGGGACATTTAAGGTGGTATATGCTACGTTTTTTGAAAGCCGATGTTTGTTCTGAACAGTGAAAAAAACATGTCTGGATAAAAGGTCGTAATGTGTATATCTAAAACATATCTAATATGCCTTCTCTGCGTTTTTTTGCCGTTCAATACGTTGCAAAACCGTAGACATACATAGTCCTTAATACATAATACATGTGCAGGGGCTTGAGAAGTAGTTATAGAAATTGTTATATACATACATGTATACTGTTGATGTATTGTTCAGCCCTGCAAACAGCAAGTTTGTACTGCCAACTGTTGCATTGTATAGACACACAATGTACATAATGTCCATCTGAAGAAATTAAGAAATAAATCAATAAGAAAACATAAGGATTTAGATATTTTTTCAATTACTTATCTTTTTGCATGTTTGCGGATATACTGACCATAATAGTTTGAAATTGCCCGTCAAATGAGATAAATTTTAGTAATCGGGATATATCAGATGCTTTTTTAAGGTTTATAAGTTTGCCTCATGTAACTTTTTTTTCTAACGGTATTTCAGTTCTATTTTATTAGTTTGCATTGGTTGCAATTTAACGAAGGTGTATCTAAAATAACTAGCTTCTTAAGTGGCATTGTCTATGATATAAATAGCATTTCCTCAGTAATAAGATGAAGAATACACTGTGTGAAATCCTTTTGAAATTTTGTAGTGTGATAGCAACTGTAAAATATCAGACCATAGGATAACAAGAATGAATCTGGGTTAACTAACCTAAAGCATGCCTATAAGTAACATAGAAGGAACTGGCATAAGAACTTCTTGCAATCAACGGAACTGTTTTTTTTTTCTTCTTATAAAGTTAAATGTTTGTTGTTAAAATATACTTGCTATGAATACGTTCAACGTATTCCAACTAGAACATTCTCACTTTTTATGTGTATATTAATGTTGTAAGTGGACTCAGGCAATGGCTAATAGTTTGATAAAGTACATTTGTAAAATTCAATCTTGGAGTTTTTCTCTAAGAATATACGTAAGTTCATTCTTACCGTCACTATAACACTGAGGTGCTTCTATTTATTTCATTGAAACAGAATATGCATTTTGAAGACTGTATGAAAAGAATTAAAAACCTCCTGGATAATAAGAAAAAAAATAATGTTGATTTATGCACTGTCCATGATGATAGCTTTTATCATTATACAGGTGCTAGAATGGCATATGACCAGGGCAAAGGCAGTATAAGAAAAGCCCCTGTTCAAAAGAAAGAAAAACTTACAGCAGCGTATGTATGGAAGATTAGACAAAAGAGAGGAAAACAAACAAACAAAAGGATAAACGCAAATACTTTAAGGAACACATTGAGGCACCGTTTTCGAACAGTCAGTTGCAAAATAAAACCGGGAAATTTAAACCGATCATCTGCACACAAAGATGTCCTTACATAGACACAATTCGAAGCTGGAGGGGTTGTCTCTCCTTTGATAAAGTTACAGTCAAAGAACATTTGTGTTTTGGATAAAAGTAATAAAGATTTGAACATGTAGCTACCATTCCATCGTTCACAGCTAATTATATTATATTTCCCGTCAGTTCTATACTGAGTTTTTATCTCTTTAAACAAGATGTGCGTAAATTTCTGCTGTGTTGTTAAACGATCGTTTCAATGTCTATACTTACATAAACTACATTAATCTGTACACCTTTGGAAAGTTCATATCGTAAACTCTCCAATAAATTATTTGGATGGTTTAGAAATTGTAAATCCATATACAGCTTTACAGCTGTATATTATACCAAAATAATAATGTTTTTCTTCCACCATACAGAAAAAGACACACAATACCGGTAGCATTAATGATTTTTCTGAAATATTGTATATTTATTTGAAAAGGTTGAAATAAAATTTCGATATATATAGATATTTTACATATATTGTATATGTTCAAAATGATAAAATCCTATAGGGCATCACTTGAATTTACCTGTTCTCCTGAATACACAAGCAAATGCGACAACAACGGCACAATCTGCAATATAAAGCGCATATATGTAGTATCGTGAATGTCGTTATATAATTATGTGAAATTGATTTTGTCAGTACACTTGTACAATCTTTAAAAGGGTTCCCTGTCTGAGTCTAAAACATTTTTATTAACGTTGTACGAGACTTCCATACTGGCAAAACAACTAACATGCTAATACAGCTTAATTCCGTTGTAAGTAACAGAAAATCCTTGACAAATTGTAAGATGTCCAAAGCACTTGAAACGATAGAATGAAAATGAATATGTAACTATGCATACCAATCGGACTAAAGTACATCTCCTATTACGCTACGCTTAGGATCTGAGAACGAGCTATTGATAGCCTCGTTCTGACGACCCTATGGCTAACCAATCAGTGCTTAACTTACAACATTTTGCAAATCTACAGTTAGACTTGATTTTTGATATTTACAATTCTTATGTCGTAATGTGTCAGATAGCCGGTTAGCTCAGTCGGTAGGCCACTTGCTCTATAAGCGAGGGGTCACGGGTTCGAGCTCTGGATTGACTGCACATTTTTCGTACTCTTTGACATTCGAACAAGTCCTCTGATTGGTTCAAATAAAAATAGATTTGCGAAAATAAAAATAACAATATTGGAAATCCAAAATACACAGAAGACGAATGTGAATGGGTCATTCTCAGACCTTCGTTTAGAAGATCGAGTACTTCAGTCAGATTGCTATGCATACAATCACCCGCTCCAAACCCGACTCCCAGCCAGCACACAAAGTAAAAAAAAAACAAAAAAAAAACCACGCCCGCAGGAAAACCCCCGCCCCATACACATATAGGCAATCGTCCAATTCACCCTTAAAAAACTAGTATGTACAGATATAATTATACAATTTATTCTAAATAGTCTTAATAGTTTAGCTATTATCATAATTATAGGAAAAACATATTCATACCAATTACATTTCTGGAGCCGATTAAATCTTACAAAATCAGTAGAATTTACAACCAGACAGTATTAGGTCGACCTTGCCAAAACGAAATATAAACGTCCTTTTACTGACAATAAAAATAAATATCATCTAAGACTATTAAGAATTTATAACAATTGTTGCATTATACGTATAACCATTCTTTGACCCACGTACAATAGATATTAACTTCAATGTGCGCTTTTTAATGACATCTGGCCGAAAACTTACATAGCAATCTCATGGTTTCCGTGTCTTTCTAAGTTGTTTTTCTGCAAAATATTTCTTCTAGCAACCTGTAATATAAAACTTTATATTTTGATATTTAAAAAACGCTTGATTTTGCATAATTATTTGGAGTTTCCGTAATTCATTAAAAATTACTAATACTTGACAAAATATCATTATTTGGAAAACATACGTAACTGTCCGCTTCATACGACATACACTACCAAATTAAAGTTTCAGAATGAAAAGAAACATTCATTGAAATAAAGGTTTTTACCTGATATACCTGTCAAGATTGTGATTTTTTCATCAAACGGATTTTAAGTATGTCCTGTATTTCCTTTTGTTTTTTTGTAAATGATAAAAAACAGTCTATGCTCGTGCTTATTACCATTACAAGTGTTTCCTCATCAGATTCGAAAATGAGCTTTAATTTCCAGCTATTTGAGTTTTTTTAAACAAAGGTAATATGTTGTTTTATGTTTAACTTCGATACAACATAGACAAATCCTTATCCTTAAAAGCTAAATATTACACACTGTAGTATAATATATTGTATCAGTTTTAAGATCCGTCATGATTTATGTTTAACTTATTTATATCAGCTGAGATAAGTAGAGCTATTTATTTACAAATTTATTACTCTGCACCTCTTGTGACGAGTGACGTGTGTATTAACTGCATCTAGACGCGTATTAATAACTGAGTCTTTTTTAGTTTGAAACTGTTTTCAGCAAAATAAGACAACGCTGCTAGTTACTATATGTAGGAGTAAATTCTTCTTTTAAGAACACACCAAGCAAGCATACGAAAAGAAAGGGAATCTATACTATGGTACTCCGTTAATAATATTCTATGCATCAGGATTCTGTTAAGATTAACACAATATTTAAAACTCTATTGTTATCTTCAGTCAGATTTGACTCTCTCATCAGTATTTCAAATTAGCCAAAATTTTGTGTGCTGTGCGGGAGTCCAATCAAATGCCAAAGCGTGTCTTAAATTCTCCTTAAATTGACAGAATAAAATAGTTACACAGAATTCAATTATTTGGGGTTTTGATTCCTTCCTCATTAAATATGAAGAATGGGTAAATTAACTATAAATCTTTGATACACTGTTATAGACAACTGTTCAAACCAGCAGACTGCAACTTTACAATGCATTTTCCTTCATAAATAAAGGAATTGAATCACTTCACAGAGTTGTGAATTTCTGTTCTGAGAAGAAAAGAAGAGGAAAATGTATTATATGATCTTTATCCTTAGGCTCCTCTTTCACCAAAGACTGAACTGTTTTCTACTTTTCATATTTCATTTGCTTCACAACAACGTGCTGTGTGGCAGCCGTAAAAAGTCGCCCCGACTTCGTCTCAGTGTTGTTATATTTTCTGGTCCTTCGGGCTAATTGATTTCGACTCATTTAGATTTGAAGATTGAATACTGCTTTAGCCGGTGTTAGGGGGCGTGGGCAGTGTTGCATTTTCCATAACTGCACATGAACAGACTCAATCAAACCGAGTCTGCAATTTTCACTGTTTGCCTTGTTCTCGTTGCTTCCGAGGGATCTACTTTTCAGATTCTAATTCCTTTATTTTTCTGCCAACGAATCAGAATACATCATTCTTCAATTCCATGTATTAATAGATCGGCAGTTTTAGCATTACTAACACTTATTTACAAATGATTAGGCCTCTTGACCAGCCAGCCAGTCAAAATCCGTAATATTTACCAGGTGAAAATCACCCACATAATTTTAGTTATACCAAAGAAAAAAGTGCCATTAACTCTCCCTCTAGGGCCTTTGCTGACCACATACATAATTATTACTCAGATTCGTGAAATCAAATGCTAAGCTTATGGTCTAGAAAAAACGTGACTAAATTTAAAGCCTGGCTGATCTTTCAGAAATGTTTCATTGTAAACACAGCCAGGTTTTCTGCAAATTTATCAAATAAAGGTTTTATATTTGAATTTACAAATTCTTTTTTTGGCAGTATGATGAATATCTGTCAAATAATAACTAAGAATATCCCCAAAATGCCAATTCAGTTCTTAGGGCATGCTTAAACTACATTTTCTTATGCAAACGTACAATATAGATATTTGCCATACAATGGTTACCGTATAAGCAATACATGCCCTACTCTAAATGTTCAACACGTTCAGTGAAATGAGAGTACACAAAAATTAAATAACGATACAACAAGTACTAAATATAAATGAGACTCATTACTGAAAGTGCACGTAAATTTATTAATAATAATCCATATGCACTGACTTGAATTAACCGAATCGTTAAATGCTAACAATGTTTTCCTTTAAAACAATGTCTACGAACTTCTAAACACAGAAAACTACCCCTCATATTACCAATAACAGTATCAATTTAATTACTGTTTGAAAGTATATATATGTTTATTACATAATTCGGGTCCTCTGTGGCCGAATGGTTATGGTCACTGACTTTGAATCGTTTGCCCCTCCCCCCTGTGGATTCAAGTCTCATTTAGGACGTTGCCTTCTTCGTGTGAGGAAGCCATCCAGCTGGCTTAAGGAAGGTCTGTGGTTCTACCTAAGTGCCCACTCGTGATGAAATAAAGGGGCTCCTGGGGTCTTCCTCTACCATCAAAGCTGGAAAATCACCATGTGACCTTTAATTGTGTTTGTGCGATGTTAAACTCGACTAAAACAAAACAAAAATTACGTGATATAAAAACTTTTCCAACCTTTACTTTTAAATGGTCTAGTTGTTACTTACTGCTATATGAAATAAAAAAAGAGCTTTGACATAACAAATGGCGATTTCTTTACAAAAAGAGCTTTACTTATATTTGCTATAAGTTCTTACAACTTTGAAGAATGAATATCATAAATTACTGGTTTTATAAAACAAATCACTTGTGGCATTTCATTTAAAATATGTTTTACAAGACGATGTTTTGATAGAGTTTCGTTGAAACCTGTTTTTAATTTTTAGCATTTACCATTTTTGCTTTAATATGCATTGAGGTAAGTATCAAAAATGCTTAAGTTGAATAGATGAAATGGCTTTAGTATACCTGAGTATTTTACGACACATTTGCGTTCAACTCTCGATTTGTACAATATATAATGGGTCGTGTGCATCACTTTAATTTTTCTTCCGTGTCTGTTTAAACTGATCAATGTGTTCGTTGATGGTACAAACATATTAGCTGGTTTCATTTCCATAGTAGTCGCATCTATCTTTCAATAATGAGAGGATAAATTTTCTTTTAAACATGTAAGTTATTGCTTACATAAAATTTTATATACTAGTATTATGTACTACTTAAATTACACATTCGATACAGCATAAATAAATACCTGTGATGCGCACCAGGTAATTATTTATGAATGATGCGGAAGCATTTCCATATTTAAATGCACAAATTGTAAATCTTTTTAGCATACAACAGCAAAAGTTGGTTAGACTTAAAATATGATATTTTGAAACTTATTGCACAATTGATTGAACTTTTAGTATACATAATAACAAACATCATGAATTTGCAATTAACATCATGAAATTCCGTTCAGTTGTAAATATATCGTCCAATTTTTTCTAAGTTATTTCAAATATTGGTAAAATCTTGGATAACAAGCTTATGTTTAAGGTGACAAAAGTTAAAATGTGGCATCATGTTGATGGTCATGTAGTGACTAGCAGTATTACGTATAAGCAATTAATTTATATGTCCGGATTAGTTTTTATGTTCATTATATAATGTAATTGCATTTTATGGATCTTAAATGAGAAGTTTTGTCTAACGAATTCTGTAGTTGACACGACACTCTGATACAACCAGTTAGTCCAGTATCCAAAATGTTCTGGAAATATCCCGTCATCCTTCGTGAATATATTTAGCTATATATTTAACTAAGCATATCATTGTGGAGTAAATATTTGAACAGAAGTGGAATGTTTAATTTAAGTCTTATATGTTCATGAACCAGACTTATCAAAAGGAATATTTTTATCAGTGCAGTACGTATGCAGCGAAGTTTGAAGTAAGTTTAAAGCAAATGGTTTTCACTTTTTAGTACTTTTTTGTTTTTCTCTCAGAATCAATAAAATGCGGGTATTATGAAAGTGACCAGTGGCACAAACTGTGAGATATCCTCATAGACAACCAAAACTATTGTACAGAAGGGAGTTAACCGTTGAGTTCTTTTGAATTAATGGATGAAATCTACATTTTTCTTGCATTTTTAAGAATACTCACTTTATCATTTTTCGATGCCAACATAAACTATATGCCAAACGTGTCGAGAACTGCGAATAATGTTACAAAGGACACTTATGTATAATATAATATAATAACTCCTTAAGCGTCATGTCATTGTTCCACGTATTCTGTATCATATTGCTCCTGTTTCTATGTAGTTTATTGCTTCTAAAATATGTTCAATGCTCCTAAAATGTGTTTATTATGTACATTATTTGCTCATGATTTTTTGTGATTTATATTCTAAATCTCATAAATTTCATGTTGGTGGGAAGATGTTTGTTTTATAAAAAGGCTTTGATAATGTTGAAGCTCAGAGCATTTTAGGTGACTGTTGAGAAATAAAGTGTAAATTTAACAGTGAAACGTGATATTATCAAATTGTGGAATTGATATACTATTTGGAGCAATATTTCATTGGAATTTATTTAGTGAACTATCATCGTGTTTAAAAAATATCTGGAAATTAACTATGAATCTGTTTTTGTACTTTACTTCTCCGTTGAAAACTAAATTAAAAGGTATTGAAAATCAATATAGATTTCTGGTGTAGTAAAAATGTACGCTCGCCCATCACTTCATTACAAAACTTGAAGAAATGAACATGTTGAAAATGTTCACTAAATGCCTTTAGATTTTAATTATGGCCTTCTTGTTTAAGAAGAAAATAAAAAGAGGCCATAGTATCCGCAATGACATTTTCAAGTACCTTGATCTTCAAGGGACAAACTATAAAGAATGTTCATTTCACGAAGTATTGCTTCATGACAAGAAAAACAGAATAGTGACCCTTGAGTTCAACTTCAACTGTCTACTGCCAAACAATCGTCTAGCGATTATGACTGGCAGGCGCTGTCAAGAAACAGTGTTTTAGTCTTAAATGTTATGTGCAAAGATAACAAGATAAAAGACTCAAAGTATACAGTTAAAAACAGTAGATTATAGTATTAAAGAGAGTGCGAGTCCAGCCCGCTGACAGATGTCTGCAAACTCGGCTGGACTTGATGTGTGTCGATAAACTGTTCCATAGTCTGATAGTCCTGGGAAAAAAGGTATTCGCATGGTACAATGTTTTGGACTGGGGAATTCAGTAGTTTACATTTTGTGTCTGTGTGAGATGATGATGGTCCACTGCCACTTATTCATAACATAACAAGTGACGAATGATTTCTTCTTTATAGTTCTTTTAACATATCTGAGACGCTACTGGTATACTGGTAATCATTAAATCATAGCGGGCTGCAGATCTTTGTACTCTTTCTACTTTATGAGATTTTTTTGCCAGGAGTGCCAGACTGTGGAACAGTACTAGACCTTGGGGTGGACATAGGTTTTATAGGCCAGTTCTTTAACCTGTCTGTTAGTAGTCTTTACATTCCTTTTGATGAAGCGGAGGGTAGTACTGGCTTTGGATGTTATGTTATTTATATGATTTGACCAGGTTACGTTATTACTTTAGGTGACACCAATATATTTTGCATGGTCAGTGGACTGGAGTCGGGCGTTATGTAAGGTGTAAGGATATATGACAGGAATTCTTTAACGGTGTATTTTTAGAACTTCGCATTTACGGGATTAAATTCCATTGACCATTCTTTTTCCCATTTTTCTAAACAGTAGAGGTCTTGCTGTAAGCTTTCTTTGGATGATTTGGATTTGATGGTTAGGTTATCAATAGAGACGGGCTCAACATTTGATGCTATTGGGAAAGTCATTTATGTAAGCGAGAAATAGGCAGGGGCCAAGAACTGAGCCCTGGGGGACCCTTGATAAGACAGATAACCTTTCTGAGACTTTACCTTCAACAAGAACTTGCTGAGATCTGTTTTTTCAGAAATGACTTAACCCATGTGGTGACATTATTGATACTTAGGTATTTGAGTTTGTGTACTAATTTATCGTGATCTAGTTTGTCAGCTTTGCTAAAATCCATTATAATTACATCAGTTTGTTGACCTTTTTCCAGATTGTCTGCTATTTCTTGGGTAAACACTACGAGCTGGGTATCACAACTATGCTTTGATCTGAAGCCGTGTTGTTGTGGTCTATGGACGTTGTTGTTATCAAAGTATGACATTATGTTGGAAACTAGTATATACTCCAAAACTTTGGATGCTATACAAGTCGGGGAGATGGGCCTATAAATACTGCGTTTGGATTTCAGACCTTTTTTTTAAACCGGCGCTATGACAGCATGTTTCCAGTCGTTCGGAATAATGCCAGTGTCAAGTGACCGTTGGAAGATGACCGTCAGTAAAGGGGCAATTTCATTATGCAGTTCTTTCAATACCCTAGGTATAAGGCTGAGTGGCTGTGGGCGGGAAAAACAGACTCAAACTGACTGTTGAGTATGAATGCCTTGCTGACTTGGTGTGTATGAATCTGACAATTGCTACGAAGTGGGGCTTTACCAAAGTTTTCAGTTTCGTTTTGCTTAATAAAGGAGTATTTTTTTTTTCTTTTGACCTTCACTAGAGTTGTCTTGGAATAAAGTGTATCCCTTTTCCTAGTGTTCCTAACGATGTCCTGCGATATCCAAGGGAGGTCAGCACGTGATTTGCATAACCTACTTGGTATGTGGATGGATGATAACCTTGAAGTCCCCTTGTTGAATGTTTAATTCGTGGAATACAATATCATGATCTGAGTTCGCGAGAAGTACTAAAGACACATCATATAAAACTGAAAAGAAGACTACAAAATTTAGCATTTATTTAAATATATAGACTAAGTGTATCTTTGAGCGCAATTACTATGATTATAGAACTATAATCTTTTAAATATCTCCCAAATGGATGGATGTGAATTAACAACTCTCAAACTGATTTTGAATTTTCGACAATCAAGATGTTTTCTCGAAGGTAACTACTTTATCAAGATTAAGGGGACGCATACTTTGAAATTAGAAAAAAAGTGGGTGGGGTATTATAAAATTTACCTGCAAAAAAGTACAAGGTTTTGGTAAATGAAATGAATACTGTTTCAACTGTTATAAGTACACAAAGGATTGCTCACTAAAATAAAAATGAGAAAAACTGAAACAAGAAAGTTATTGTTGAATTACATAAGACTTCTTGTGTACATTCAAAGTCAACAATTAAGACTTTTTGGTGCGAAAATAATAGTGCTTCACTTTGTCCAAACATTTATCAATGTCCTACAGATTCTAATTTAAAGAAAGAATGTGAAATAAGTTCACTGTCTTGCTTTTCATTTGGCATATGTGAGCTAAAACACATTATTTAGTTTGTTTACAAAGTAGTGCATAAGAAAAGATACGGTGGTCAAGGAATGCCACATTACAAAACTAAAAGAGTATATTCCCCTTAATACATTAAACATTTATCATTACAGAAGTCTAGTGGCTTACAATAAAGGCCTAGAAATGTTGCCATTATTAATTTTTAACTTGGTATTCATGAATTGCAATGCACTTAAATATCAAAACACATTCAACAAACTTTTGAAAATGTACTGTCTTAAAAATCCCTAAAATAAGGTATGAAATTTTGTTGAGAGGTCCAATCAATGTGTATATGTGCAAAAGCAACATTCTAATCTTGTTCACAGAAGTTACTAATACACAGCAGGAATGTCAATGATCAAAACTGGACGAATATACAGTTATCCTCATTTTAATGTCATTTATAATTTGTCCTTGAATTCTCCACCATACTTTTCATAACTCTGTTTGCACGAGTTGCACGAGAATGCTGTCATTCACGTAAAAAAATGGGGTCAAATAAGTTGTAAATGCAATATCATGTAAACGTAGTTAATGGATTATGCAGTTCAAGATAAACTTTATCTCATAACATAACGAACATGTATAATGTTGTAACAACAACTTTACTTACACTAATTTAAGTAGCAGTCGGTTTATAAGTGACTTTATCGATTCATTTTGTGTTTTGTTATTGTTGTCAAAAGTATAACGGAAGTGCCTCACAACTGAAGCGGAAACCAGTTTGATGCGCAAAGTAGTCCACTGTAGGTAATATTTTTTGACAAATGTCCACAGAAATTAATAATTTTCTAATATTAAAGAAGAATATCTGAATAGGATTCATTATTTGATAAGAAATTATAATCATCGACATGTTTTTTTTAAAAAGCGTACACGTGCTGACACCTAAGTTGTCTCCCGTTGTTTATTAGAGTTACCTTTCGTCCGGCGCAGTAATACATTTGCAGTGAATCGCCGAGAAGTCGTGGGAAAATTAAAAACCATGTAAACAAACTAAAATTAACCACCTTTTCAAGATGAATTTCAAGTGATCGGCATTATGCATTTAACCCGCCTGACCTGTGTAGCATCTTAGATATCTGTTCTAAGGTATTCATTGTGTAGAATGTCATGTTATGCCCTTGCAATGCTAATCCCACTCTGATTTTTTTGTTTACATTTTTTATCAATGAGAAATATGGCGTCCATCCCGAGATGAACTGACGTGGCGTTAAATTTTTACATGTTTAAGCAAACCTGGTGTGTTAGAAAGAAAATCTCATCCCTTCAACATTATTTGGAACACTGTTATTGTAAAAAACCTGTTTTTTCCTTATACAAAAGTTTAATATTTTGTGTTGAATGTACTTTCACAAACACCTCTGTTTTCCTATTACATTCATAGTACCACATCCTTATCCACAAAATACTGAATATTACAGGTGTCCATCAGTATTATATCAGTTTAGGAATATGTTTTTTATTTTCCCACCATCGATTTCTTGAATATGCACCCCTTCCGCATTGCTGTATGAACTGTGAATGTAGCAATATGCGTCCCCTTAAATCAGTCTGAATGGTCTTTTCTCACAGGTTTGACGCAGTTTTGTACCTTTGGGGTTTTTAGTCTTGATCATCAAACTGAAATACGCTCCATTAAAATATGGATCGAGCCTTCATATGGAATATTTGTTGTTGTTGTTCTCATGTTCGTTGTTATATATTTTCAATGTATGCACTTGCCAGTTGAATACATTTCCGATATGATATAGTGGAAGAAAATTTGAAATATAGAGTTGTTATTCTTTTTATGATTATATAAGGACGCTTGTTTCCGCTGATGGCCTAAATAAATTTCATTTAGAGAACTCAACCTAAACACAGTGATAATTAATAAGTGTATTCAAAATCGCATCACGCTTATGCACTTGAAATTATCCTTTCCTTTGTTTCTTTATTTCTGATCATTTGTTTGACGTTTATATACATTTGAATGTAGTTGCCAGGGATGCGGCAAAATAACTTTATTAGTACCACCAAAGTTTAGGCTATAATTATAACAATATTGCTAGTTATTTAACTACATACTACTCATATTATTACGTTATTATGAATGATCTTCTATGTATTACTAACTAGGACTCGTAGGTATTTCAGAAGAGATGCATATGAAAGGGCACATCTATGTCTGTTAAGATAAATGAATTAACATCCAGATTTTGTCTACAAAAACGAATATCCTTAAACTTCCTTACAGTCATTTACTCGTACACTCGTATATAAAGAACACAAAGAAAACGTGCAAAAATACGACCATTGAGTTAAACATAAACCAATTATCGATATTTTACAATATACATGAAATTTACCAAGTATATAGAAATGTTACTTCCAACTCTATCTATTGTTTAAACCAGTTGACCAAGCATCAAAGGCAGCCACAATCACACGAGTTGAACAGTGCCTAAAAGAAATCATCTCATGGATGAATTCAAACATGTTAAAATTGAATGCAGACAAAACTGAAGTAATTCTTTTTTCGAGTCAAAAACACTCCAAACATGTTGAAAATCTAGAACTGAAAGTTGGCGAATCGAGCATAAGACCATCAAAAACTGTTCGAAACCTTGGTGCTACGCTTGATTCGAACATGCACATAGACCATCATGTTAATTCTGTGACTCGAACATGCTACGGCCAAATACGACACGTTGGTCATATTCGACCATATTTGACAACTGAAGCCACAAAAACCCTGATAAACTCGCTTGTGACCTCACGATTAGACTACTGCAATGCTCTTTTGTACGGCGTGCCAAAATCAACAACGAGAAAACTGCAAAATGTCCAAAACACAGCTGCACGTCTTATTACGAAAACAACCCGTTTTGAACATATAACACCAATCCTTAAAGATCTTCATTGGCTTCAAATACAAGATAGAATCAAATACAAAATTCTCATTCAAACATTCAAGGCCTTGCATGGACAGTCGCCGGTGTATATGAGAGACTTACTGGAGGTGTACGTGCCAACTAGAAATCTGAGGTCAGCAAATGCAGCAACAACCCTTGTGCCACAAAAAAGTCGACTGGTTACCTACGGGGATAGAAGTTTCAGGGTTGCCGCCGCAAAACTATGGAACTCTCTCCCTGACAATCTCAGAAAAGATTCATCACTTTATTCATTCAAAAGAGCTCTCAAAACACACCTTTTCAAAATTTTCTACAACACATAGATACCAACTGTGTACCAGATGTTTAAAGCACTGGTATTGGCAATAGGGGTAAAACGACCTCAGGGGTGGGGGGTGCGGTCATGGCTGTTTGTTACAATAAGGCTGTAAATATTATCATTGTTCATTTATGATATTGTTGTTATTTTTTATTATTATGTACAACGCCATTGAAAATATCATTTATAAAAAGGTGTTTAATCAAATTGTTCAGTTTCAGTTTTGTGATTGCATATGTCATGTTTTGTTATTTTCCTACATATCTGCGATGTGTCACATGTTTAAATGTAAAGCGCCTTTGAACGTATATTACATATGAAAAGGGCGCTCAACAAATCTGGTATAATAATAATAATAATAATAATGTTACCTGGGTCTAGATAAATATCCTATCTAATTGATTGTCGATGTAGAAACACCCTTAAGTTTTACATACAAAGTCTCGTCTAATGAACACTTCCGCATTTAACACAAAAATAAATCCTCTTTGTTTAAGTTTTTAACAAAAATGCATTTTACTATTGATAATTGCTTTGTTAGTTATATCTTATTTAAAATCTATAATCTTGGATGTAAAGGTGTAATCAGATATTTGTAAAATGTGTTAAAAATTATCAATAGAGGATACAATGCGAAAATCGTGAAGCACAGTGCATGTATGGTGATTGACCCCTTTACAGTTAATCACTACGCTTTCCTATTTGATGATACGGTGACTAATAAAGTCTAAGACTCCTTTATGCTTTTCTTCTAAATCCTACATAGAACGGACAGATGGAGTGGAATTTTGTCTTGCAGCTTTCTTAGTCGTTTCCTTAAAAATTAGGCGCTTGGTGCTCTGACTTCAAACAAGTTATTGAATGCATTGGTGTAATTATACCTTAGATTTACCATAATTTTATGTATTACTTAATATGATCTGGTATTTTTTCCTTTCTCAGCGGGGAATGATTTCATTTACATTGTGTTGTCTAACTTGTAGAAAATAGGATAAGAGCGAGGTTTGCATACCCTAAACCCCCAGTTTCCTTTATATAGGTTACTGGCCGTTCCAAGGCGGTGCCCCTTTTTTCTACTTGTTTTCTGTCCATGTTGTATTTTGTGCTGCGTATGCTGTCTTGTTTGTTGTTAGCGTATCTTTCTTCTTTCTTCTCACCCCCACCCCCCATCACCCCGTCCATTCTTTCCCCTTGCATTTGCGCTTCCTTGTTTTGACATCCCCTCTCCTTTTACTATGAGTAAGTTATCGTGCCCACTTCTATTTTGGCTGCCGGTGCCCAATTGTTGTTTCTTCTGCTTATGTGTATGCGTGTGTATGCTTGTGCGTCTGTGTGTATTGGGCTGTGCCCTACAGTGTTATTATATCTTACTTGTCTGTTTGTTTATCTATGTGAGTTAATTATGTGTGTGTGTCTGTGTGTGTGTCTGTGTGTTTGTCTTTTGTACGTGAGTGTCTGCGCTGCTGTGGTTTACGTTGTAGGGTGAATGTGAGTAAGGAACGTAGCATTCCCTTTTGATTATTCATCCTTGTTCCACTTTCCCCTTCACCCCACCCTTTCTATCCCCTACCCCTTCCTCTCCCTTCTATATTTTGCATCAAATTAATGTGTACTACTTGATGGATTTTTGAAGCAACCCGTCTATAATATTTTTTCCGTTACAGCTTCTTTTTGTTGTGGGCCTACTTTGCAAATGCTTTGCCTTACGGCTGTGTTTCTCGTGCTCTGTGCTTCCGAGTTCACGGGATGCGACGGAGGGTGTCTATGATTCGTCTTTGTTGTAGAAGCCAAATCTACAAGAGAATTGATTTGGATGATGTTCTGTACAATTTGAGTCTGAGTCTATCTCATAAAACGTTCTTCCTGTGCGAGTTAATACCATCTTGTACGTTTTTTGATATTCGCTTATATTATGAAGTTCCTAGAAGGCGGAATAGGAGGGAAAACAGCTTTGCTACTGCTTTGTTGCAACTATATGATAACGTAATCATAGAGAAGTATTTGTAAACACAGCTAGTTTACATAGCCTTATCAGAGTAATAGTCGACTTGAGCCTGAATTAGAAAAATATTTACTTTTTATACATTTAATGGTTTATTGTGAGTTTAATGTATATCTTAATCAAGTTCGCGGCTGGGTGGAAACATCATTTATATTTCTTGTTGCTGCACCTGACTACCCTTGTTCATTATGCCAAAGAAAACTAAAATAAGATATGATTGAAAATGTCTGACCCAATGATTCAGAAGATATCTGACCCACCGAGTCAGACGGTTTATTTTATGAACAACGAAGTAAAATAAATTGCATTATAAAATCAAATGTAACCAAATTTGGCATAAGTTGGAGATGTAAAACACCATAAGAATAGGCGGTGACTACCGAGATGTACATGTATAGGAGGGTGAAGGGGTGGAGGGGTGGAACGGGTTTTTGATACAAATCTGTTTGAAAATAGCTCCGAAAATTCTGCACACACAAATAGCTCCGACACCTTGTAAAGAAAGAAAGCTTTAGAAATGTATCGATTGGTCGTTTCATGGAAGCACGCTCCAATAGCGCTAGGCGATTGGCTAAAATCGTTAACACGCTATTATCACGCATGTAGAACATGTGTTTTTATTTCGGTCAGAGAGCATAGTCCATGTGAATATATGTACTCTCTGTCCTATTCAAGTGTGTGCCTGAAAGAAAATCATTTAGTACATGTGACGCAGACATGCACTAATTGAAAACTAAATGTTAATACAGTGACGCGTCTGAAAGACGATGTCTTCTAAATCGGAGCTTATTTCTCGTCACAGATATAATGATGTTGTTATACTTAGAAATATATACATAGATGTTTGAGACATAGGTAGCGACCAGATCTGATGGAATATTTAAAATGAAAATCCAGTTCGCCTACGATTATCATGCGCCATTCAACTTTCCATATTTGGAATGAAAAGTACGAAACCGCTCCAATCTGAGGCAATTATCTTTAAATTTGCACACCAAAAGGAGATATTTATGTTTTATAATTTAGATATTTGCAAATTACAAATATATCCGCATATGTAAAAGCTCAATTCATTATTCAAAACACGTATACACATATTTGATGATATTTAAATAATGTTGCTAGTTTTCTCAGTTAACGCAAACGTGTGCATGATTTTCACAACGGTTTCCGTTTGCCAGATCTTATTCTCTGTTTCCCGCTAAAATGGTGTTACGCGGTGACTCTTCGTTTACCAAACGTGCAGTGGTATATTACGCAATACCATTTTGTTAAGATGTACCAGTTTTGAATGGATTTTGGGTAGTCAGTCCGAAGCTTACTTTAATAAGATTGCAAATTTTCAGTAGCAAGCCAAAGAAGCGATGTAATGGATCCTTATTTCATTCCAATTCATGACAACAGGTAAATAATTTATTTTAGAAATATTTCCGAACGCTAACAATTGTAGTTATAGTAAAGAGCATGAAGATTAACAAAAGAAATTCAAAATTTCGATATAATTCACAGTTGAATTGGTATCGATAACTATAAGAGATTATCTCACTTACCGAAAATGAAAAACTTTGAAATTTACTATAACCTCATGTGTTCTATTTTATTCTTTTTTATATTTTATGACAAAAAGTGACTTGATAACAAGTGTATAGTGTAAACCATGCAATGTTCTAATAGTTTTAACAGTAGGCGTGGAACAATGTATATTTTGCATGAATGATTGCAGTTTCCAGTGCAAAATGTCTTCAAGAAACATACTAAATATTAAGGAAATCATCTATTTGATTTTTTTGTTTGTTTTGATTATGTTGGTTTCGATACATTTTAGGAAAATGATTTCATGAACGTTTCCGCTTTAAGAGATTTGAATATAACTTTAGTTTGTACATGTGTATACATGGCTAACTATCTCGTCGGTGCAGGCAACACTACTTATAACTTATAAATCATAAAAGACTAAAAATAAAAATGAAGTACAATAAGATATATTTTAAAATTTAATATCATAAAGACATGTACAAACTAAAGTTTAATATATATATATTTCATTTGAACTTCGTTTCAGGTTGTACATCTTATATAACCAGATACGGTTATAATGTCATAATGTATTTACATGTTTATGTCTTTTCATTGACAGATGACTGGTCATCAACATCCGTTATTTCCATTTTATAGGAAATATCGGAATATTACACATTGTCAGACTGTATTATACATTCACATTGATTTTCGGCAGGCAACTACATCTATTCCAACCCGGTCAAGTAGCCATACTGGAAGGATTGGAAGGTTCAACATCAACCTGAAAGTTTAAAGTTATACAACTATATAATACATAATGATTATTTATCTTACATACACTGTAATGAATATGCATATCATAGCTTAATGGTGGATGGAAAAATTTAGAGAAATTTATGACTCACGGTTTAAATTAATATTATGCATTTATAATTATTTAAATACAGCTGCAATAAAAACAGAGCCAAACTTTACCAAAATATACCAATTTTTTTTTTGATTTAGTGCTTTTGGCTTTCTCTTTGGTCCGTTTGTACAGCTCAAAAATAATACTTTGTAGAATTTGGCGACTGTTTATATAGTTACTAAAGCTGATAAAGCTGATCATTACCAGATCAATCGTAACCTATGCAGGTCTATTCTCAAGCAGTCCAAATATAAACAATCCTAATATTTCTTCCTTTCCTTGAGTCTTTTCTCATTAGCCTCGTGTATTCTTTTGCTTTACTGCATTTCAGTATGTATGTGTAGGATTCTGTCGAAACGGGCATGTTTCTATCAGGTGCCAGTTAAAAATGGTGGCGTAAAAATTTTATGTCTCGAAAAGAGACACCGAAAGAAGCGAAAAGGAGTAAATTCAGCCGATTGTATTATTTGAAGGGTAGCTTTCTTACATAAAATTTAATACCCTTTTTCTAATGTAGCGATAAAGTTCTTTATAGGAATACAAGTTTCTGAATATCTAATGTGCTAAAAAAATGACGAAAAGTGGTCAGGAATTGACAAGTTTTCAATGTGCCGGTTGCGGCATGCTGTGATAAACTTCTTTGGTAACGTATAAAGAATTCTCTGTCGTATATCAAGCTAAGTTTATTTAAGGTTGTAAATAGTCTTCATTTGAAAATTAAAAATTACTAAGTTTTTATTTCTATATTTTATTGTTAGAAAAAATACCCAGCCTTCAAATATGATGTTTTAGATAATAATATTATGTATGCAATCATTTTGCAAATGAAATTTAATGAGTTAAAAAGGTATCTACTTTTATTTATTTCCTAAAACCAATCTAAATGGCAAGGTTGTAAGCTCGATCAATCATAATATCGTACTATCCTGTCGTAATACATGTGAAAAGCAATACATATTATTTTTGAAGAAATTATATACGCTGATCGTACCTGTAATATTCGAAAAACTCAGAAAAATACACAAATATCAAAAGTTCTGATACGATTTATCTTATAGCAATACTATAATTCATGTATGCGAGGGTCATCCACAAAATAGTAAGCACTTGTTAAAAACTAAAAACATAAGCAAAATGTTCATGCAAAATAACATTCCTATTTGCGGATTACCGACTCCAGATGATGAGGGAAACCTCGAGTATCTGTTACAAGGCAACCATCGTTATTGTGTAGGACCTGCGCGGTCACCATTTCCATTTCTTTGAGTTCGTAGAATTTTACACTTCTTTTAGTTTTTGGAAATAAGTCGTAGTCTTAGGTACTCTTATTTAAATATGGACAGGATGTGACAAAACTTCCGACTGGTACTATAAAATAATTGATGACCAACTTCCTTGTAACATTCGTATGTACGGACCATTGACGGATTCCAATATCATGCTATCTCCTCGCAGGTTAATCGTGCATCAGAGACCAAAAAATTATTTACTTCACTAGCACTTTCTTATGAGTTTCCTCAACTTGTCTCCAGCCATGGACTTTGATTGTACACCGTATCGCCCATCTTTTAAAACAATTATTCTATACACTGCATCTTGTGGGAGTGCATCTTTTCCACAAACACACCAAAGCGTTTCAAACATTTATATACTCGATTTACTTTAGGAAAATGCTTTGTTATTGTAAGCGCGCCGCTGCTCTACCTTGAATCATGAGGTATGAGGTCTTATTTTTTCACGGGATGTCACACTTCTATTGCTAATTGGCTTGGTCAGGTATATGTAAAATATGAATATACTCGATTAATAAGGAAGTATGAATTCTCGCCATCTACTGGATGTCCCTAGTAGCTAAAAAAGTTAGTGAAGAGTATGTATCAAAATAGTTTCAAAGTAACTATTGCTAAATATCTTACTGCCTGAGACCCATTTCAAAGCTAAGCTAAGTATCTAACTATCAAACTAGTCCATTAATCGAAACATATTCAATCACATTTTTTTCAAGAACTATCTTAGTTCCACCAAAAAATCGGACGAAAAACATATGAATAGTGATACTTTATTCATTATGTAATTTTCATGTGAATGAGATGACCCCCTGTTTTTTCAATACACATAAAATGAAGCAAATTCTATCAAAATGTGTAATGAAATGCTATAAATGCAGTAAAAGTATTCCATTTTGCAAAAATCATCTACACTCCTTGGGTTTGTTTACAGGACTGACCAATCAGGACTGACAAACTTTGCCTTATTACCAGGTATACACTAACCTCATTCCCAGTAAGTTTTCTGTACTTTTCTGAATTTGTGGTCTCTGACTATATAGTTGTTATATTGGTTGTTCCATGATAAAGCCTGTATTAGTGACAAAAAATCAAAATTGAGACCACCAAATATTCATGAAGAACATTATTTTACCTTTCAATACGATTTTTTTCCGGAAGAACGGTGAAAAGTCCTGGTTTATCTGCATGATATTCAAGACAATACGTTTGGAAATCTGTTTCGGTTACTGCAAATCCTGATTTCCTTATCACGCATGCGCACAAAACCTGATATTATACGTTGTCTGGAACTGGTACTATGACTACTAAATCGATACCAGGAAATGTTTTCATGACGTTTTTAAGGCTTGCATGAGCTGCATTCAAACCACCCGAAATAAAGAATTGACCGTGTTCCGTCATCTGGCCAATATCGTCTGTTTTATACCATCCATCTGGGGTTTTAACCAGAGCTGGGTTTTTTTCAGGGACATTGAATTGTTCTTTAAACGTAATTTCTGATCGAACATATATTTCTCCTCTATGGCTGACGGGGAAAAAATCAGCATTTTCGTCAACAATTTTCACTTCCAATCCAGGATAATGCACCGATTTCCGCATCAAAATTCAACGAAATCGTCTGGGTCAGTAACTTTCGCCTCCGTTACGCCACAACATAGAAGCATATAGTAGATATTTGCAAGCTTTACCAACACAAGCAGCAAGTCGATTAGTAAGAGGTTGTCCAGCAGTTAAAATAGCTTCCACAGGCCAGTCGTCGGGTAAATTGTCCTGGGAAAGTAAATGGAATAAAACTGAGAATGTTTACACTTTGATGTCAAGTACTATCTGTACATGATATATGTATAACTACATCTAATTGGTTTGGTTTAAGGCAATAACTATTCTTTATAAAAACTTGATGACTAAACCGATTAAATAATATGTTTGATTGTCACTAAAAACTTCTACGCAAGAGACTCTTTACCCTCACATTTATAAGATTAGATATTTGTTGTTATTGTTTCAATAAAGACAAAGCTGCAGTGACAATTCAGGATCAATAATTATAATTAAATGAAATGAAATTAGCAACTTACAAAATATCAATGTGTTGTTTTACCTGTTTTTTTAATAAGCTCGTGCGTCAACGTAGATAGAGCAAATACCATGCAATATCTTTCGCTTTGTATGAAATCCTGTCCTTTGGGGATCACAAAACTCGGAAAGTGTCACCCTTATCTGACCGGTCAGAACGGACAATGGATAACCTCCACTCCCGATAAATGGAAGGTCATTAAACTGGATGTACTTGTCTTCTATCAACTCAGAAGTATGTGATTCAGCTAACGTTATTGAGCTAAGATGCACGTGCGCCGCAAGTTTAGGTACTCCAGTACTTCCCGAGGTTTGAAATAGTCCGAAAAATTCATTAGGGTCTATGTCGGGAAGCTCTATGTCAGGATGAGAAGGTCTCTGAAGTCCTTGACGTTGGAGGCATCTGGCTCTAGAGCCAAGACTGTGGTCGATCCACTATAAGTGGGATTATTTATATTAACATGACAGCCTACCAAACACTTGTGTGTTCAGCTGAAAGGAAGTGATCTCTTGTTATATTTTGTGTGCACATAGATATGCAGTTGTACATCAGTTTCAACTCTTGATGAAAGGACACATTTATATTAAGGCGACGGCAGGTCAGTCGTTTCAGGGTTTAGAAGCTGGATATGAATTCTCTATTTATTCGACAACATTACCTAGCTGCACATACATAATAATGATGCATATAGATAGAAAGACAAAAGTATTTTTATGACTCCTTCAACATATAGTTGTCGCAATTTCCGTCAAGAATTGTTTAGCTAGAAGTGTATGTACTGACCCTTAGACATACACAGAGCGTTTATCTTTTAACTACATTAACACTCTTTTTACTTCAGGTTATACATAGTGTGGTGACAGATGTAGGTATTTTAAGGCTAACCGAGGTTCTGCACTCATTTTGTATAACAACTGTCATTGTTCTCCTAAGTGGACGGAGTAGCTTGGGAAACTTGACAGTCTATCTCTTTTAGTCCCCCATGTATGGCCATTATATTCTGTTATCAAAGAAGAAGAAGACCAATTTGTGTATCACGCATTCAATACTGTCACAAAGCACTGTCAAGCCTGACTTTGCTTGTTCCCAATCTTAAGGTGTGTGAGACACAGTGTAATATTAATCAGTTATTCGAACTGA
Source organism: Mercenaria mercenaria (assembly GCF_021730395.1). Classification (NCBI taxonomy): domain Eukaryota; kingdom Metazoa; phylum Mollusca; class Bivalvia; order Venerida; family Veneridae; genus Mercenaria; species Mercenaria mercenaria. The sequence goes on along the minus strand of NW_026461441.1, from coordinate 139 downwards.
TTGGTTTCACTGACTGTCATGTGGGAGGACTGCCAATTCCACGAAAGAACTCGAGGGATTCCAATAAATATTTACATAAATGTTTAGTAAGATGATAAGGTGAGTTGCAGGCAAAAGTCAGGAATACATCTCCATGATC